>NW_027121444.1:0-1360 GCF_030686945.1 Centruroides vittatus | reverse complement strand
GCCTGAGACGAAACCGAATTTTGTCTACCTGCTTCTAGAATGGTTTCCAATAGAGAGAATCACTTCTATGGCTGGAATTCTTGTGTAAACTGTTTATAAACAAATTTAATGTACATTTATTGTATTTGGCTTATTTACTTTCAACATTTCTGGTCGCACATTCTGCCACCCCTCTCACTTCGCCGCTTGAGGCAGTCACGTCGTCGCCTCATCCATCAATTCGGCTCTGCTGAACACACTAAATCTATTGATAGTTGGCCAGGCTACAGTGCATTGCTGCTGAGATATTACCAATTTCCTTGCTACTTACAACAAACAAACATCTAACAAACGATGGGCTGTGATGAAGTCATGTATTCACCATCATCAGATACCAGATGTGAAGCACATGCAAAAACAAATTAACATGAAACTTATTTATTAATCGATGAATTAAGATTTACTTATTGATGCTTTATAAATAATATATAGGCTTTTACTGTTATCGGTAAAAATGGAAAACAAGATGGAAGCTGCTATAATTCAAGAAAGAAAAAAATGGAAAGATTAGTTTGTATTCGTGCTGAAACATTGGAATCTTAAACCTGTATTATAAAACGAGTAAGACACTCTAGAAACGCACATAAGACATGATACTTGTAGAAATTTGTGTAAATAATTTAGCGATTACATCGTGAAATTGAGAAACGTCTTTGATGACTTATAAATAAAGGCTTGGCATTCAGATGTTGTTTTCACAAGCACAGAAAAAGCGATATCAGAAGCTATTTCCAAGAGAAAATTACGTACACTAAGTTCTTTTCCAGTCTTGGATATTTAAGGACACGTATAAGCCAAAAAGGATACGTTTACGAATTACCGAAAAATTTTATTTTTTTTGGATTTGCATGTCATGAGAGGAATGCGTAAATGTGCTGATGAAAACTTATGTTGAGGATGTTATTATTGATTTTGTTAGAAAACTGGTGCATTTTCGTGCATGTGTGGAAAACGTATTCACGTACAAACACGTTCAATCATGAAGAACTGTAATTTCATTAGCTTTTCCTCATGTGGAACTAAGACTCTTCTATACTTTACACTTTACCATTAGGTGGCATTAAACTTTAAAACTGTGTTTTATTCCTTAGCAGATATAACGAATGTCTGTTATAACGAACCATTTCCGACGGTTCCTATTGAGTAAATTATTCAGATGTAATGAGAATTAATTATAATTTTTACATGTTTTAAATTTATTATCATATAAAAAAAATTACTGCAATGGAGACATCCGACATTCATTCAACAGAAACAGGTAAAAACATTTATGAAATTATAATTTCAAATATTCTTTTTGCCTGTTTCATTAAAATAATAA
>NW_027121443.1:0-1686 GCF_030686945.1 Centruroides vittatus | reverse complement strand
GAGCGGTAAAGGTGGCAGCCTACCGCTCTGGGGGACCCGGGATACAACGATAACATCGGCTGTGGCATGCTTGTCGGAGGACCAGCTGGTCCTCTCAGGCTATTGATCTGCCAAAGGCGTCTCGAACCTGGGCGCCGTGTATGCGAGGGCCCAGGTTCGAGTCCATTGGTCCCAACACCTCGGCAGTGTTGTCAGAACAGCAGGTTGTCAGAACTAAATCAACGAATCCAGTAATAAGATTAACTCTACAAACAATCAAATAAACAACTTACAGCGTGCTTCAGCAGAAGATAATACAAAAACTAAACAAGCACCTGATCACTCGCTGAGAGATATTTATTCTTAACACAAACGTTTTCAATCCAATCAATGGATCATCATCAGGTAAAAATAGAACATTACAAAATAGAACAACAAGTTCAAAATACAAAAAATATAACGGCTAACCAATATGTAACTAACAGCACAATAACGTTTCTAAATATCAACAAATTAATAAAAATGCTGCTAAAATTAACAATAAAATATTAATATATAACAAACAAATAGTGTATACAAAATATTAATACCTCCGTCTTAATAAACAAATTAATAACACTAAATATTAACACTGCTTAATAAGCTGTACAGAGTTTTTCATTTAACTATACATATTAATAAAGCTACCGTTCTTATTTGAAGTTTATAACTGCAAACTTCCATGCGGAAGGAAGCCCCTCGGCATCTCTTGCGTTAATGCAATTCCCTTTAAGCTTGCTTTTATAGATTTCTAATTTTTCGGCCGTTCTTGCCAAGGTCGGGGAGTGTATTTGCTTCAGTATATCTGCTTCATCCCATCTTACTATTGAGCCTTCTGCTTGTGCCATTTGTGACAATACTGTGGCATTAGAACCTTTTCTAACATCATATCTGTGCTCTTTTATCCTTACCCCTAGATTTCTAGTAGTAACCCCAACATAATCTTTACTTATTCCTAACATCTGATTCTCGTATGGAATCCTATAAACGCCGGACCTATCTTCTTTCTTAATTAACCCTTTATCATTTCTGAGAATTCTGTACAGATTCGGAGCTCTTTTTAAGATTATCTTTGTATCCTTTATATGTGCGATTTCTTTCATAATGCTTCCTAAGCGCTTGTTGTACGTAAATTTCGTGTATGTGGATGGACCACGCCCACGACCAGGTACTGCATCGGTACTAACTTCTAATTTATTGATAATCCGCTTGTGATGAAACAAACCTACATAGCCGAATGCGTTGAAGGAGTATATCAGAAAACCGAATTGTATTCGAGATAAATAGTAACTAAGTTGAAGCAATTGATAGAAGGAGTTAGAAAACTGGGAGGATCAAAACTGGCGAAGATCTTACCTTTTTTAGTAAAATGTCGTAACCCTAGACCAGGACCCCTAGATTATTTGCCTTGCTAAGACTCATAAGGAAGGCAAGAAAATCAGACCTATAGTGGAAAAACGAAAGGCGCCTACGTTCCTCCTTGAAAAAAGGTTGCATGAGTATATCTCCTCCAAGATGGAAAGCAATGAATTGGTGGCTAAGGATCCGGTAACGGTGGTCAAAGAACTACAAGAGGTTTACTTAGTTGATGACGAAGTTGGGACTGTATTGGATTACGAAAATTTGTTCCCTTCTATCAAGATTGAATCTTGTGTAGAAGCACTTTTG
>NW_027121442.1:0-11848 GCF_030686945.1 Centruroides vittatus | reverse complement strand
GTTTCGACTTTTCGATGTTCTATCGCGTCTACAGTAAAAATTTACATATATAGAATGAATATCTTAATAAAGTTTAATGCAAGATGTTGTTTTAAACTCGGAAATAGCAAAATTATAGATCTGCATTAGTAAGTTTTAAAAATATTACGAGAAGTATCAGAAAAAGTCGAAAAACTCGAGTTTCAACTTTTCGATGTTCTATCGCGTCTACAGTAAAAATTTACATATATAGAATGAATACCTTGATAAAGTTTAATGCTAGATTTTGTTTTAAACTCGGAAATAGCAAAATTATAGATCTGCATTAGTAAGTTTTAAAAATATTACGAAAAGTATCAGAAAAAGTCGAAAAACTCGAGTTTCAACTTTTCGATGTTCTATCGCGTCTACAGTAAAAATTTACATATATAGAATAAATATCTTAATAAGGTTTAATGCAAGATTTGTTATAAACTCGGAAATAGCAAAATTATAGATCTGCATTAGTAAGTTTTAAAAATATTACGAGAAGTATCAGAAAAAGTCGAGAAACTCGAGTTTCAACTTTTCGATGTTCTATCGCGTCTACAGTAAAAATTTACATATATAGAATGAATACCTTGATAAAGTTTAATGCTAGATTTTGTTATAAACTCGGAAATAGCAAAATTATAGATCTGCATTAGTAAGTTTTAAAAATATTACGAGAAGTATCAGAAAAAGTCGAAAAACTCGAGTTTCGACTTTTCGATGTTCTATCGCGTCTACAGTAAAAATTTACATATATAGAATAAATATCTTAATAAAGTTTAATGCAGGATGTTGTTTTAAACTCGGAAATAGCAAAATTATAGATCTGCATTAGTAAGTTTTAAAAATATTACGAGAAGTATCAGAAAAAGTCGAAAAACTCGAGTTTCGACTTTTCGATGTTCTATCGCGTCTACAGTAAAAATTTACATATATAGAATAAATATCTTAATAAGGTTTAATGCAAGATGTTGTTTTAAACTCGGAAATAGCAAAATTATAGATCTGCATTAGTAAGTTTTAAAAATATTACGAGAAGTATCAGAAAAAGTCGAGAAACTCGAGATTCAACTTTTCGATGTTCTATCGCGTCTACAGTAAAAATTTACATATATAGAATGAATACCTTGATAAAGTTTAATGCTAGATTTTGTTTTAAACTCGGAAATAGCAAAATTATAGATCTGCATTAGTAAGTTTTGAAAATATTACGAGAAGTATCAGAAAAAGTCGAAAAACTCGAGTTTCGACTTTTCGATGTTCTATCGCGTCTACAGTAAAAATTTACATATATAGAATAAATATCTTAATAAAGTTTAATGCAAGATGTTGTTTTAAACTCGGAAATAGCAAAATTATAGATCTGCATTAGTAAGTTTTAAAAATATTACGAGAAGTATCAGAAAAAGTCGAAAAACTCGAGTTTCAACTTTTCGATGTTCTATCGCGTCTACAGTAAAAATTTACATATATAGAATGAATACCTTGATAAAGTTTAATGCTAGATTTTGTTATAAACTCGGAAATAGCAAAATTATAGATCTGCATTAGTAAGTTTTAAAAATATTACGAGAAGTATCAGAAAAAGTCGAAAAACTCGAGTTTCAACTTTTCGATGTTCTATCGCGTCTACAGTAAAAATTTACATATATAGAATAAATACCTTGATAAAGTTTAATGCTAGATTTGTTATAAACTCGGAAATAGCAAAATTATAGATCTGCATTAGTAAGTTTTAAAAATATTACGAAAAGTATCAGAAAAAGTCGAAAAACTCGAGTTTCGACTTTTCGATGTTCTATCGCGTCTACAGTAAAAATTTACATATATAGAATAAATATCTTAATAAGGTTTAATGCAAGATGTTGTTATAAACTCGGAAATAGCAAAATTATAGATCTGCATTAGTAAGTTTTAAAAATATTACGAGAAGTATCAGAAAAAGTCGAAAAACTCGAGATTCAACTTTTCGATGTTCTATCGCGTCTACAGTAAAAATTTACATATATAGAATGAATACCTTGATAAAGTTTAATGCTAGATTTTGTTATAAACTCGGAAATAGCAAAATTATAGATCTGCATTAGTAAGTTTTAAAAATATTACGAGAAGTATCAGAAAAAGTCGAAAAACTCGAGTTTCGACTTTTCGATGTTCTATCGCGTCTACAGTAAAAATTTACATATATAGAATAAATATCTTAATAAAGTTTAATGCAGGATGTTGTTTTAAACTCGGAAATAGCAAAATTATAGATCTGCATTAGTAAGTTTTAAAAATATTACGAAAAGTATCAGAAAAAGTCGAAAAACTCGAGTTTCGACTTTTCGATGTTCTATCGCGTCTACAGTAAAAATTTACATATATAGAATAAATATCTTAATAAGGTTTAATGCAAGATGTTGTTATAAACTCGGAAATAGCAAAATTATAGATCTGCATTAGTAAGTTTTAAAAATATTACGAGAAGTATCAGAAAAAGTCGAGAAACTCGAAATTCAACTTTTCGATGTTCTATCGCGTCTACAGTAAAAATTTACATATATAGAATGAATACCTTGATAAAGTTTAATGCTAGATTTTGTTTTAAACTCGGAAATAGCAAAATTATAGATCTGCATTAGTAAGTTTTAAAAATATTACGAGAAGTACCAGAAAAGTCGAAAAACTCGAGTTTCGACTTTTCGATGTTCTATCGCGTCTACAGTAAAAATTTACATATATAGAATAAATATCTTAATAAAGTTTAATGCAGGATGTTGTTTTAAACTCGGAAATAGCAAAATTATAGATCTGCATTAGTAAGTTTTAAAAATATTACGAGAAGTATCAGAAAAAGTCGAAAAACTCGAGTTTCAACTTTTCGATGTTCTATCGCGTCTACAGTAAAAATTTACATATATAGAATGAATATCTTAATAAGGTTTAATGCAAGATGTTGTTATAAACTCGGAAATAGCAAAATTATAGATCTGCATTAGTAAGTTTTAAAAATATTACGAGAAGTATCAGAAAAAGTCGAAAAACTCGAGTTTCGACTTTTCGATGTTCTATCGCGTCTACAGTAAAAATTTACATATATAGAATAAATATCTTGATAAAGTTTAATGCAGAATTTGTTTTAAACTCGGAAATAGCAAAATTATAGATCTGCATTAGTAAGTTTTAAAAATATTACGAGAAGTATCAGAAAAAGTCGAAAAACTCGAGTTTCGACTTTTCGATGTTCTATCGCGTCTACAGTAAAAATTTACATATATAGAATAAATATCTTAATAAGGTTTAATGCAGAATTTGTTATAAACTCGGAAATAGCAAAATTATAGATCTGCATTAGTAAGTTTTAAAAATATTACGAGAAGTATCAGAAAAAGTCGAAAAACTCGAGATTCAACTTTTCGATGTTCTATCGCGTCTACAGTAAAAATTTACATATATAGAATGAATACCTTGATAAAGTTTAATGCTAGATTTTGTTATAAACTCGGAAATAGCAAAATTATAGATCTGCATTAGTAAGTTTTAAAAATATTACGAGAAGTATCAGAAAAAGTCGAAAAACTCGAGTTTCAACTTTTCGATGTTCTATCGCGTCTACAGTAAAAATTTACATATATAGAATAAATACCTTGATAAAGTTTAATGCTAGATTTTGTTTTAAACTCGGAAATAGCAAAATTATAGATCTGCATTAGTAAGTTTTAAAAATATTACGAGAAGTATCAGAAAAAGTCGAAAAACTCGAGTTTCGACTTTTCGATGTTCTATCGCGTCTACAGTAAAAATTTACATATATAGAATAAATATCTTAATAAGGTTTAATGCAAGATTTGTTATAAACTCGGAAATAGCAAAATTATAGATCTGCATTAGTAAGTTTTAAAAATATTACGAGAAGTATCAGAAAAAGTCGAAAAACTCGAGTTTCAACTTTTCGATGTTCTATCGCGTCTACAGTAAAAATTTACATATATAGAATAAATATCTTAATAAAGTTTAATGCAAGATTTGTTATAAACTCGGAAATAGCAAAATTATAGATCTGCATTAGTAAGTTTTAAAAATATTACGAGAAGTATCAGAAAAAGTCGAAAAACTCGAGTTTCGACTTTTCGATGTTCTATCGCGTCTACAGTAAAAATTTACATATATAGAATAAATATCTTGATAAAGTTTAATGCAGATTTGTTATAAACTCGGAAATAGCAAAATTATAGATCTGCATTAGTAAGTTTTAAAAATATTACGAGAAGTATCAGAAAAAGTCGAAAAACTCGAGTTTCAACTTTTCGATGTTCTATCGCGTCTACAGTAAAAATTTACATATATAGAATAAATATCTTAATAAGGTTTAATGCAAGATGTTGTTATAAACTCGGAAATAGCAAAATTATAGATCTGCATTAGTAAGTTTTAAAAATATTACGAGAAGTATCAGAAAAAGTCGAAAAACTCGAGTTTCAACTTTTCGATGTTCTATCGCGTCTACAGTAAAAATTTACATATATAGAATGAATACCTTGATAAAGTTTAATGCTAGATTTTGTTATAAACTCGGAAATAGCAAAATTATAGATCTGCATTAGTAAGTTTTAAAAATATTACGAGAAGTATCAGAAAAAGTCGAAAAACTCGAGTTTCGACTTTTCGATGTTCTATCGCGTCTACAGTAAAAATTTACATATATAGAATAAATATCTTAATAAAGTTTAATGCAGGATGTTGTTTTAAACTCGGAAATAGCAAAATTATAGATCTGCATTAGTAAGTTTTAAAAATATTACGAGAAGTATCAGAAAAAGTCGAAAAACTCGAGTTTCGACTTTTCGATGTTCTATCGCGTCTACAGTAAAAATTTACATATATAGAATAAATATCTTAATAAAGTTTAATGCAAGATGTTGTTATAAACTCGGAAATAGCAAAATTATAGATCTGCATTAGTAAGTTTTAAAAATATTACGAGAAGTATCAGAAAAAGTCGAAAAACTCGAGTTTCGACTTTTCGATGTTCTATCGCGTCTACAGTAAAAATTTACATATATAGAATGAATATCTTAATAAGGTTTAATGCAAGATGTTGTTTTAAACTCGGAAATAGCAAAATTATAGATCTGCATTAGTAAGTTTTAAAAATATTACGAGAAGTATCAGAAAAAGTCGAGAAACTCGAGATTCAACTTTTCGATGTTCTATCGCGTCTACAGTAAAAATTTACATATATAGAATGAATACCTTGATAAAGTTTAATGCTAGATTTGTTATAAACTCGGAAATAGCAAAATTATAGATCTGCATTAGTAAGTTTTAAAAATATTACGAGAAGTATCAGAAAAAGTCGAAAAACTCGAGTTTCGACTTTTCGATGTTCTATCGCGTCTACAGTAAAAATTTACATATATAGAATAAATATCTTAATAAAGTTTAATGCAGGATGTTGTTTTAAACTCGGAAATAGCAAAATTATAGATCTGCATTAGTAAGTTTTAAAAATATTACGAGAAGTATCAGAAAAAGTCGAAAAACTCGAGTTTCAACTTTTCGATGTTCTATCGCGTCTACAGTAAAAATTTACATATATAGAATGAATACCTTGATAAAGTTTAATGCAAGATGTTGTTTTAAACTCGGAAATAGCAAAATTATAGATCTGCATTAGTAAGTTTTAAAAATATTACGAGAAGTATCAGAAAAAGTCGAAAAACTCGAGTTTCGACTTTTCGATGTTCTATCGCGTCTACAGTAAAAATTTACATATATAGAATAAATATCTTAATAAGGTTTAATGCAGAATTTGTTATAAACTCGGAAATAGCAAAATTATAGATCTGCATTAGTAAGTTTTAAAAATATTACGAGAAGTATCAGAAAAAGTCGAGAAACTCGAGATTCAACTTTTCGATGTTCTATCGCGTCTACAGTAAAAATTTACATATATAGAATGAATACCTTGATAAAGTTTAATGCTAGATTTTGTTTTAAACTCGGAAATAGCAAAATTATAGATCTGCATTAGTAAGTTTTGAAAATATTACGAGAAGTATCAGAAAAAGTCGAAAAACTCGAGTTTCGACTTTTCGATGTTCTATCGCGTCTACAGTAAAAATTTACATATATAGAATAAATATCTTAATAAAGTTTAATGCAAGATGTTGTTTTAAACTCGGAAATAGCAAAATTATAGATCTGCATTAGTAAGTTTTAAAAATATTACGAGAAGTATCAGAAAAAGTCGAAAAACTCGAGTTTCGACTTTTCGATGTTCTATCGCGTCTACAGTAAAAATTTACATATATAGAATAAATATCTTAATAAGGTTTAATGCAAGATGTTGTTATAAACTCGGAAATAGCAAAATTATAGATCTGCATTAGTAAGTTTTAAAAATATTACGAGAAGTATCAGAAAAAGTCGAAAAACTCGAGTTTCGACTTTTCGATGTTCTATCGCGTCTACAGTAAAAATTTACATATATAGAATAAATATCTTGATAAAGTTTAATGCAGATGTTGTTATAAACTCGGAAATAGCAAAATTATAGATCTGCATTAGTAAGTTTTAAAAATATTACGAGAAGTATCAGAAAAAGTCGAAAAACTCGAGTTTCGACTTTTCGATGTTCTATCGCGTCTACAGTAAAAATTTACATATATAGAATAAATATCTTAATAAGGTTTAATGCAAGATGTTGTTTTAAACTCGGAAATAGCAAAATTATAGATCTGCATTAGTAAGTTTTAAAAATATTACGAGAAGTATCAGAAAAAGTCGAAAAACTCGAGTTTCAACTTTTCGATGTTCTATCGCGTCTACAGTAAAAATTTACATATATAGAATGAATACCTTGATAAAGTTTAATGCTAGATTTTGTTATAAACTCGGAAATAGCAAAATTATAGATCTGCATTAGTAAGTTTTAAAAATATTACGAGAAGTATCAGAAAAGTCGAAAAACTCGAGTTTCAACTTTTCGATGTTCTATCGCGTCTACAGTAAAAATTTACATATATAGAATAAATATCTTAATAAAGTTTAATGCAGATTTTGTTTAAACTCGGAAATAGCAAAATTATAGATCTGCATTAGTAAGTTTTAAAAATATTACGAGAAGTATCAGAAAAAGTCGAAAAACTCGAGTTTCAACTTTTCGATGTTCTATCGCGTCTACAGTAAAAATTTACATATATAGAATAAATACCTTGATAAGGTTTAATGCAAGATGTTGTTTAAACTCGGAAATAGCAAAATTATAGATCTGCATTAGTAAGTTTTAAAAATATTACGAGAAGTATCAGAAAAAGTCGAAAAACTCGAGTTTCAACTTTTCGATGTTCTATCGCGTCTACAGTAAAAATTTACATATATAGAATAAATACCTTGATAAGTTTAATGCAAGATGTTGTTCTAAACTCGGAAATAGCAAAATTATAGATCTGCATTAGTAAGTTTTAAAAATATTACGAGAAGTATCAGAAAAAGTCGAAAAACTCGAGTTTCAACTTTTCGATGTTCTATCGCGTCTACAGTAAAAATTTACATATATAGAATAAATACCTTATAAAGTTTAATGCAAGATGTTGTTCTAAACTCGGAAATAGCAAAATTATAGATCTGCATTAGTAAGTTTTAAAAATATTACGAGAAGTATCAGAAAAAGTCGAAAAACTCGAGTTTCAGACTTTTCGATGTTCTATCGCGTCTACAGTAAAAATTTACATATATAAAATAAATACCTTAATAAGTTTAATGCAAGATGTTGTTCTAAACTCGGAGATAGCAAAATTATAGATCTGCATTAGTAAGTTTTAAAAATATTACGAGAAGTATCAGAAAAAGTCGAAAAACTCGAGTTTCAACTTTTCGATGTTCTATCGCGTCTACAGTAAAAATTTACATATATAGAATAAATACCTTATAAAGTTTAATGCAGATGTTGTTTTAAACTCGGAAATAGCAAAATTATAGATGAACTGATCCTAAGCTTATTTGAGCGAATTTTGTAAAGTCCACCTTCACGAATAATGCAACCCCTATTTAACGCCCTTTACGGAAATTCGCTTGCAAAAAACGAAACAAATCGTTAAAAATTTTCTGTAATTTTAATAGCTACATATTTAATATTTAATATTAATATATAATATTTAAAATATTACAGTACTAAATTATTAGCAAGAGAAATTATTTTAAATCTGACTTTTACGCAGTCTCCTAGAAAAGGCTGTTGCCGCGATCCCAAGCCCGGATAAAGGTTAGGAGGGTTGGCGTGAGGAAGGGCATCCGGCCGTAAAACATCTTTGCCAAAACTACATGATGAGTCCTCAGAAAACTGCGATAGAAGGAGAACTAGGGCGTACCTGTAGGCGACGCGCAGCTAGATCGCCCTAAAGCTGCGAAAAGTGGGCAAGGGCTACCTCACCAGTGGCGGATGAGGTTAAAGAAGCAAGCCCTACATGAGGAAAAGGTGTTGAGAGTGGAAACACTGAATGTGGGAAGTATGACGGGAAGAGGAATGGAGGTGGTGGATATGATGCGGAGAAGGAGGATTGATGTACTGTGCGTGCAAGAAACGAGGTGGAGGGAGACAAGGCGAAGGAACTTGGAGATGGATGTAAATTGTTTTATAGCAGTGCAAACAGGAATGGAAGAAATGGGGTTGGAATAGTGGTGGCTGGCAAGTGGAGGAGCGAGGTACTAGAGGTGTACAGGAGAGGTGATAGGATGATGCGAATGAAACTGAGTTTTGGAGATGATCTACTTGTGGTGTTTAGTGTGTACGCACCCCAGGTAGGATGTGCAACAGAGGAGAAAGAATGTTTTTGGAGTGAATTGGATGAAGAAATGAGGACACTGGAAGGAGGGGAGAGAGTAATTGTGGGAGGCGACTTCAATGGGCACATAGGGGGGCGGAACATGGGCTATGAAAGGATCCATGGAGGCCATGGGGTTGGGGAACCCAACAAGGAGGGGGAGAGTATATTGGGTTTTGCTGTGGCTTTTGATCTGGGGATTGTGAATTCGTTTTTCACCAAGCAGGAAAGTCATCTGATAACTTTCAACAGTGGGCCTCATAGTTCGCAGATTGACTATATCCTTACTAGACGAGAGCACCTTGCGACGGTGATAAACTGTAAGGTTATACCAACAGATCAGGTATCGGCGCAACATCGGTTGATGTGCATAGACATGAAGTTAAGAATGTATAGGAAAAGTGGAAATACACAGATGAAGAAAATCAAGTGGTTTCGTTTGAGGGAGGAGAGGGCGAGGGCGGAGTATGTGGAGAGGGTGCTGCTACAAATCTCGCAAGAATGGGAGGGGGTGCAGGACTGGTGGGCATATAATGCCCAGGCTATCAGGAACTGTGCGGAGGAGGTGCTTGGTGTAACATCTGGAAAGATTAGGGTGCAAAAGGAAGGTTGGTGGTGGAATGAAAATGTGCAACAAGTTGTTCAGGTAAAGAAGGAGGCAAAACGGAAGTGGGACAGGTCACGTACTGAGGAAGATAGATTTGCGTATAAAACGGCAAAGCGTGAAGCTAAGAGAGTAGTGGCACAGGCAAAGGCAGGAGCATATGCGAATTTATACGAGGAGTTGGATACAAGGGAAGGACAGAAGAAAATATATCGTTTAGCCAAAATCAGGAATAGGGCAACGAAGGACATTTCGCATGTAAGGCAGATCAAGGACACGACGGGGACGGTCCTTCGAAGGGAGAACGATATAAGAGAAGGATGGAGGGCATACTTTGAGGGACTTTTGAATACAGAGAATGAAACAAAGAACAGAGAGGAAGGAAGCCAAAACATGGGCATGGTACAGATGGTAACCAGAGAAGAAGTGGAAAGGGCCCTAAAGAGGATGAAGAACGGTAAAGCGGAGGGCCCGGATGGAATTCCTGTAGAGGTGTGAAAGTCATTGGGGAGGAAGGGCATTGACCTGCTATGGGACCTATTCAAAAAAGTCTTTGAGCAGGAGGAAATACCTAACGAATGGAGAGAAAGTATACTTGTACCTATCTACAAAGGAAAAGGGGATGTTCAAGATTGTAAAAACTATAGAGGAATAAAGTTGATGTCCCACACGATGAAGATTTTGGAAAGGGTTTTGGACGGAAGGTTGAGAGCAGAGGTGACCATTGCAGGAGAGCAGTTTGGATTCATGCCAGGACGGTCAACAGTCGATGCCATTTTTGCCCTTCGGCAAATGTTGGAAAAATATTGGGAGAAGCAAACCCAGCTGCATATGGCATTCATTGACCTGGAGAAAGCTTATGATACGGTGCCTAGACAAGAACTCTGGAGGTGTCTAAGGGAAAAGCTAGTTCCTGAAAAGTATGTTAGATTGATACAGGAACTGTATAGGGATGTGGCCACAAAGGTTAGGAGCTGTGTTGGAGTGTCCCGGTGCTTCAAGGTGGGAGTTGGTTTACATCAAGGGGTCAGCACTGAGCCCCTTCTTGTTTAACATGCTGATGGAGGTGATCACGGACGGGTCAGAGAAGAGGCGCCTTGGACCATGTTGTATGCAGATGATATCGTTCTGTGCGCCGAGACTAAAGAGGAGCTGAGGGTTAAATTGGAAAGGTGGTTGGGCACGTTGGAAGGGAGGGGCTTGAGGGTGAGTAGGAGTAAAACAGTGTATATGTGTAGTGGGGAGGTGGATGGTGCCCGGGAGAGGGATCTGGAGTTGAGGGGAGACGTATTTCGCAGAGTCAATACCTTTAAGTACCTGGGGTCAACTGTGGCGGAGGATGGAGGTGTGGATAAGGAGGTGACAGGCAGGATTCAGGCTGGCTGGAGGAATTGGAGGGATATGTCAGGTGTGTTATGTGATAAGAGGGTGCCGCTTAGGTTGAAAGGGAAAGTTTATCGGGTGGTGGTGAGACCAGCTATGCTGTATGCTATTGAGACTGTGAGCTTGAGGAAAACCCATGTCAAAAGGATGGAGGTGGCGGAGATGAGGATGCTCCGCTGGATGTGTGGGGTTACGAGAAGGGATCACATTCGAAATGAATGTGTGAGGGGGACTGTGAAAGTTACGAACATAGAAGCAAAGATACAGGAGGCAAGGTTGAAGTAGGTTTGGTCATGTGGTACGAAGAGAAGAAGAGTATGTGGGAAGAAGGGTTATGCAGATGTCAGTGAGGGGAGGAGGAGGCGGGGACGACCGCGAGAGACGGTGGATGGATCTTGTGGCGGAGGACTTGAGAGGAGAAGCATCTGAATGTGGAGGCAGCCCAAGACAGGGAGCAGTGGAGGCGACTCATCAGAAACAGCGACCCTACATAGAGTAGGGAAAAGCTGAGGAAGAAGAAGAAGAAGAAGAAGTAGCGCAAAAAACTCGAAGTTTTCAACTTTTCGATGTTCTATCGCGTCTACAATAAAAATTTACATGTACAGAATAAATACCTTTATACGAGTTTATACGCTAGTTGTTATTCTAAACTCGGAAGTATTTAAAATTGTAAATCTGGATTAGTAAGTTTTCGAAATATTACGAGAAGTATCATAAAAAGTCGAAAAACTCAAGTTTCAACTTTTCGATGTTCTATGGCGTCTACAATAAAAATTTACATATATAGAATAAATACCTTTGCATGTTTAACGCGAGGTTGTTGTTTTAAACTCGGATAGCAAAATTATAAATCTGGATTAGTAAGTTTTCAAAATATTACGAGAAGTATCATAAAAGTCGAAAAACCTAAGTTTCAACTTTTCGATGTTCTATTGCGTCTACGATAAAAATTTACATGTATAGAATAAATTCCTTTGTATGGTTTTACGCAGGTTGTTGTTCTAAACTCGGGTATATGAAAATTATAAATCTGGATTAGTAAGTT
>NW_027121441.1:0-17114 GCF_030686945.1 Centruroides vittatus | reverse complement strand
AAATAACGCTTCAAATCAATCAATTTTCATAGCACGGACTATAAACTCAATTGTTCGCAGCAGCAATCTTGGATCGCTCGAAACAAATTGTAAGAGTTTTATTGTTGCGTCGCTACGAAATTTTAAGTAAAACGTTTGGATTGTTTTAAATCGAATTTCGTGATATTTCCGATAATCAGTCTCCGTTGCTGAAGAGACGAATTATCGCGGATCATTACTTGCATATGCATTCACGTTAACAGTAATAAGTATTAAAAAATCTAATATTGTCGTGTTTCCTGTCCGTGTATGAACGAATAAAAATCTCGATACTATGATGATCCTTCGTACCGAAAAAACAATACATCTGAAGTTTAGTGACGAATTTTCAATGTATTTTGTTGTGATTATAAACACTATTCTAGATACGTTAGACAAAAGAAAAGAAAAAGTACGATTATATTTATATGTTATTTTTCTAGGAGTATATTTTTTGTGTGTTCATTTCGTGAGAGGGCCCTTTAGCATATATATTTAACTGCAATTTAAAAGAACTGTATACCTATAACTGCGCAGTGTCGTTTTTCTGTATGTCAGTTTGTCTATGCTGAAACTCGAGGAATGACTAAGATAGACGGAAGACGACAGCACGTAGGAGCTTTGATTAACTAAATACTAGCTTCCGCTGCGAACCGATGGTCACGTTATTTCAATCGGAAATTTTTTTCCTGAAATGAGTTAGACAGACGACAGTAGGCTATTCATGTGAAAGGTAAACAACGGCGGCATTGCCTTGTTCTGCAGAGAAGACGACTGCGATGTGGTATTTATCTGACACGGCCGATGACGATGTTTCTATCGGTGCTTTATGTTGGAATAGACGTTTGGAGAGCAGGGTGTTAGTGTCACCGTGGCGCAATCGGTTAGCGCGTTCGGCTGTTAACCGAAAGGTTGGTGGTTCGATCCCACCCGGTGACGAATTAGCCAATGGTCCGGCAAGAACTTTTTCTAATTATTTTTTGGCGACTTCGTGCTTAAAATCTGCAATGCAGGCACAGATACGTTCAAACTGCGCTTTTGCAGAGTCACAATTCGATGCTGTTTGCTTTGTTATTAAATAATTTAACAATACGTTTAACGAAAAAAATGTAACAAACTTCTAAAGAAAAAATGCATTTTGATAAAACGAAAGCGCCACGCGTTAACAGCAGGTTAGACAAAACGAAACGCCAGCACGCTGCATCGGCCGGGAATCGAACCCGGATCACCCGCGTGGCAGGCGAGTATTCTACCATTGAACCACCGATGCCTGTTTCTCAAACCACTGACTATTTATTACTACTGTATCAATCTCGATGACGTTCGCGTATAGTCAGTTAGAGCTGCAACGTACGAATATTTAATGCTCTGCTGGTGTGTCACCGCGATTGTCGTACATCGAACTGATTCAGACGACGCAACATTCGAAGCTTGCTCCAACGACTGCCACGTATTCATTGCTTGATATTAATCTGCCTGCCAAACTGAAACTGAAAACTTATAACAGTTTACTCTTCAACTTTCGAACTGCTGTAAGAAGGAGGGAAAAATTGAACGCATTAAATTAATTTTACTGATCGTTTTTGTGTTTCGGGTAAGAGGAAATCGCTGCAACGCTTAGCGAGCCGTCTTAGTGGATGGTTCGACAATGAAATGCTGTTGGTGAAAAGTCACTGACGAGTTTAAGTCGAATTTCTTGTAGAGATGACAGCGCGAAGAGCATTGGTAGTTCAACGGAAGAATACTCGCTTCCCAAGCGAGTGATTCGGGTTCGATTCCCGGCCGATGCATGCGGATAATTTAACTTTTGCGGCTTTGTACGATTTTCTTCGCTGAAAGTAACGGTATTTTGCAGAAATTCGACCGCGTGGTTTAGCTTCGTTTTGCATTGTGCAAGAAAATATGGCGTTCCGGACTGGAAATTGCAAACTGGTCACGACCGATGCAGAAAAGCATATCTGGTGTTTAATTGACGGACAGCGAAAGTCGACAGAAGGGTGGCCGCTGACGATAAGCTTAAACTTATACATCTGCTTTCAAAAACACAAAGCAACACTTGCTGGTTATCCGCAACGTTCGGACCGGCTCGAAATTGGATTAAAGTTGTATGGCTAACTCTGGAAATGAAGCGACTGACGATCTGACAAGATGCAACGTAATACGAAGTGACACGGGCTTGTTGACACCAATTCTGGATGATGCAGTGAGTTTAATAACGCGAGTAATAACGTTAGTGGGAAGGTAATGTACAGTACGTAAATACATATTTACGGCTAAAGCATCGGGCCGATTTTACCGTCATATGACGAAGCAAAGAATCCGAACAGACGCATCGGTGGTTCAATGGTAGAATACTCGCCTTCCACGCGAGTGATCCGGGTTCGATTCCCGTCCGATGCAATCGGAGCTTATTTTTCGATTCGCCCAGTCGAATTCGTTTACTTTTATGGCACTAACGAGTCAACCGATCGAAGACAAGTGCAAAGCAGATACCAACGAGCGCAGAGACGGTTTACCTTTCTATAATTTTGCAGGTGAGGAATGAGCAGTGTTTCGCAGTTCGACATTGCTATCAAGTGATTAAAAATTGAAGCCCGGCATTGTGACGATGCCACCATAAATAATTGCTCATATATTGAACACTATCCATTTTCGCGACTTTAAAAAATATATCTTCTTCACATTGACGATATTTCGATGGCATTTAAAGTATTATCAATTTCCTGGTTATTTTGTCGTACCTAATTCTGGGCCTAAAATGTACCGCAGGCACTGCACTTCTGATATATTCAATTAACATTATCTGTATTATTATTTCACTTCTCTAGTCGACGATAATTAATTATTGAATAGTCCTTTTGTTTGATATGTCTAGGATTTTATAGGATATTGTAGAAAATGATCGTTTCAATTGAAATTAAAGTTACAAAGTCAAGAATTTTTAATTATTAAATATAGTAATTTCAATTTTTTCAACGATTTTTAATGATCGATGTGTAATTTAAAGAATCAATTTGTACAAATTATACAATCCTGTCGATTGCTATAACACAAATTATTTGTGAAAGTAAAGAAATTATATTATAATTAATTAAAGGTTAGACTATAGCTGTGCGAGTTTCACATGGTATAAAATGTGTATGTCTATATACCATAGCAAGCAATAACAATTTAATGTATTTAGCAATAAAAAAAAGTGAAAAGTATCGTGCAAAATGAGTGGAAAGATTCAATTCGTCCATCTGAGACCAAGCCCATCAATTGTTATCTAAATGGAGCTTTGTTGAAAATCATAGCATTAATTTCGACATTCGGCTTAACAATGTTCAAAATTACCTAAATAAGAAACTTCGTGGTTTGGACTTACCAATCAAATCGCTGCAAATAATTTAAAAAATCTAAAAAAAATAACGCTTCAAATCAATCAATTTTCATAGCACGGACTATAAACTCAATTGTTCGCAGCAGCAATCTTGGATCGCTCGAAACAAATTGTAAGAGTTTTATTGTTGCGTCGCTACGAAATTTTAAGTAAAACGTTTGGATTGTTTTAAATCGAATTTCGTGATATTTCCGATAATCAGTCTCCGTTGCTGAAGAGACGAATTATCGCGGATCATTACTTGCATATGCATTCACGTTAACAGTAATAAGTATTAAAAAATCTAATATTGTCGTGTTTCCTGTCCGTGTATGAACGAATAAAAATCTCGATACTATGATGATCCTTCGTACCGAAAAAACAATACATCTGAAGTTTAGTGACGAATTTTCAATGTATTTTGTTGTGATTATAAACACTATTCTAGATACGTTAGACAAAAGAAAAGAAAAAGTACGATTATATTTATATGTTATTTTTCTAGGAGTATATTTTTTGTGTGTTCATTTCGTGAGAGGGCCCTTTAGCATATATATTTAACTGCAATTTAAAAGAACTGTATACCTATAACTGCGCAGTGTCGTTTTTCTGTATGTCAGTTTGTCTATGCTGAAACTCGAGGAATGACTAAGATAGACGGAAGACGACAGCACGTAGGAGCTTTGATTAACTAAATACTAGCTTCCGCTGCGAACCGATGGTCACGTTATTTCAATCGGAAATTTTTTTCCTGAAATGAGTTAGACAGACGACAGTAGGCTATTCATGTGAAAGGTAAACAACGGCGGCATTGCCTTGTTCTGCAGAGAAGACGACTGCGATGTGGTATTTATCTGACACGGCCGATGACGATGTTTCTATCGGTGCTTTATGTTGGAATAGACGTTTGGAGAGCAGGGTGTTAGTGTCACCGTGGCGCAATCGGTTAGCGCGTTCGGCTGTTAACCGAAAGGTTGGTGGTTCGATCCCACCCGGTGACGAATTAGCCAATGGTCCGGCAAGAACTTTTTCTAATTATTTTTTGGCGACTTCGTGCTTAAAATCTGCAATGCAGGCACAGATACGTTCAAACTGCGCTTTTGCAGAGTCACAATTCGATGCTGTTTGCTTTGTTATTAAATAATTTAACAATACGTTTAACGAAAAAAATGTAACAAACTTCTAAAGAAAAAATGCATTTTGATAAAACGAAAGCGCCACGCGTTAACAGCAGGTTAGACAAAACGAAACGCCAGCACGCTGCATCGGCCGGGAATCGAACCCGGATCACCCGCGTGGCAGGCGAGTATTCTACCATTGAACCACCGATGCCTGTTTCTCAAACCACTGACTATTTATTACTACTGTATCAATCTCGATGACGTTCGCGTATAGTCAGTTAGAGCTGCAACGTACGAATATTTAATGCTCTGCTGGTGTGTCACCGCGATTGTCGTACATCGAACTGATTCAGACGACGCAACATTCGAAGCTTGCTCCAACGACTGCCACGTATTCATTGCTTGATATTAATCTGCCTGCCAAACTGAAACTGAAAACTTATAACAGTTTACTCTTCAACTTTCGAACTGCTGTAAGAAGGAGGGAAAAATTGAACGCATTAAATTAATTTTACTGATCGTTTTTGTGTTTCGGGTAAGAGGAAATCGCTGCAACGCTTAGCGAGCCGTCTTAGTGGATGGTTCGACAATGAAATGCTGTTGGTGAAAAGTCACTGACGAGTTTAAGTCGAATTTCTTGTAGAGATGACAGCGCGAAGAGCATTGGTAGTTCAACGGAAGAATACTCGCTTCCCAAGCGAGTGATTCGGGTTCGATTCCCGGCCGATGCATGCGGATAATTTAACTTTTGCGGCTTTGTACGATTTTCTTCGCTGAAAGTAACGGTATTTTGCAGAAATTCGACCGCGTGGTTTAGCTTCGTTTTGCATTGTGCAAGAAAATATGGCGTTCCGGACTGGAAATTGCAAACTGGTCACGACCGATGCAGAAAAGCATATCTGGTGTTTAATTGACGGACAGCGAAAGTCGACAGAAGGGTGGCCGCTGACGATAAGCTTAAACTTATACATCTGCTTTCAAAAACACAAAGCAACACTTGCTGGTTATCCGCAACGTTCGGACCGGCTCGAAATTGGATTAAAGTTGTATGGCTAACTCTGGAAATGAAGCGACTGACGATCTGACAAGATGCAACGTAATACGAAGTGACACGGGCTTGTTGACACCAATTCTGGATGATGCAGTGAGTTTAATAACGCGAGTAATAACGTTAGTGGGAAGGTAATGTACAGTACGTAAATACATATTTACGGCTAAAGCATCGGGCCGATTTTACCGTCATATGACGAAGCAAAGAATCCGAACAGACGCATCGGTGGTTCAATGGTAGAATACTCGCCTTCCACGCGAGTGATCCGGGTTCGATTCCCGTCCGATGCAATCGGAGCTTATTTTTCGATTCGCCCAGTCGAATTCGTTTACTTTTATGGCACTAACGAGTCAACCGATCGAAGACAAGTGCAAAGCAGATACCAACGAGCGCAGAGACGGTTTACCTTTCTATAATTTTGCAGGTGAGGAATGAGCAGTGTTTCGCAGTTCGACATTGCTATCAAGTGATTAAAAATTGAAGCCCGGCATTGTGACGATGCCACCATAAATAATTGCTCATATATTGAACACTATCCATTTTCGCGACTTTAAAAAATATATCTTCTTCACATTGACGATATTTCGATGGCATTTAAAGTATTATCAATTTCCTGGTTATTTTGTCGTACCTAATTCTGGGCCTAAAATGTACCGCAGGCACTGCACTTCTGATATATTCAATTAACATTATCTGTATTATTATTTCACTTCTCTAGTCGACGATAATTAATTATTGAATAGTCCTTTTGTTTGATATGTCTAGGATTTTATAGGATATTGTAGAAAATGATCGTTTCAATTGAAATTAAAGTTACAAAGTCAAGAATTTTTAATTATTAAATATAGTAATTTCAATTTTTTCAACGATTTTTAATGATCGATGTGTAATTTAAAGAATCAATTTGTACAAATTATACAATCCTGTCGATTGCTATAACACAAATTATTTGTGAAAGTAAAGAAATTATATTATAATTAATTAAAGGTTAGACTATAGCTGTGCGAGTTTCACATGGTATAAAATGTGTATGTCTATATACCATAGCAAGCAATAACAATTTAATGTATTTAGCAATAAAAAAAAGTGAAAAGTATCGTGCAAAATGAGTGGAAAGATTCAATTCGTCCATCTGAGACCAAGCCCATCAATTGTTATCTAAATGGAGCTTTGTTGAAAATCATAGCATTAATTTCGACATTCGGCTTAACAATGTTCAAAATTACCTAAATAAGAAACTTCGTGGTTTGGACTTACCAATCAAATCGCTGCAAATAATTTAAAAAATCTAAAAAAAATAACGCTTCAAATCAATCAATTTTCATAGCACGGACTATAAACTCAATTGTTCGCAGCAGCAATCTTGGATCGCTCGAAACAAATTGTAAGAGTTTTATTGTTGCGTCGCTACGAAATTTTAAGTAAAACGTTTGGATTGTTTTAAATCGAATTTCGTGATATTTCCGATAATCAGTCTCCGTTGCTGAAGAGACGAATTATCGCGGATCATTACTTGCATATGCATTCACGTTAACAGTAATAAGTATTAAAAAATCTAATATTGTCGTGTTTCCTGTCCGTGTATGAACGAATAAAAATCTCGATACTATGATGATCCTTCGTACCGAAAAAACAATACATCTGAAGTTTAGTGACGAATTTTCAATGTATTTTGTTGTGATTATAAACACTATTCTAGATACGTTAGACAAAAGAAAAGAAAAAGTACGATTATATTTATATGTTATTTTTCTAGGAGTATATTTTTTGTGTGTTCATTTCGTGAGAGGGCCCTTTAGCATATATATTTAACTGCAATTTAAAAGAACTGTATACCTATAACTGCGCAGTGTCGTTTTTCTGTATGTCAGTTTGTCTATGCTGAAACTCGAGGAATGACTAAGATAGACGGAAGACGACAGCACGTAGGAGCTTTGATTAACTAAATACTAGCTTCCGCTGCGAACCGATGGTCACGTTATTTCAATCGGAAATTTTTTTCCTGAAATGAGTTAGACAGACGACAGTAGGCTATTCATGTGAAAGGTAAACAACGGCGGCATTGCCTTGTTCTGCAGAGAAGACGACTGCGATGTGGTATTTATCTGACACGGCCGATGACGATGTTTCTATCGGTGCTTTATGTTGGAATAGACGTTTGGAGAGCAGGGTGTTAGTGTCACCGTGGCGCAATCGGTTAGCGCGTTCGGCTGTTAACCGAAAGGTTGGTGGTTCGATCCCACCCGGTGACGAATTAGCCAATGGTCCGGCAAGAACTTTTTCTAATTATTTTTTGGCGACTTCGTGCTTAAAATCTGCAATGCAGGCACAGATACGTTCAAACTGCGCTTTTGCAGAGTCACAATTCGATGCTGTTTGCTTTGTTATTAAATAATTTAACAATACGTTTAACGAAAAAAATGTAACAAACTTCTAAAGAAAAAATGCATTTTGATAAAACGAAAGCGCCACGCGTTAACAGCAGGTTAGACAAAACGAAACGCCAGCACGCTGCATCGGCCGGGAATCGAACCCGGATCACCCGCGTGGCAGGCGAGTATTCTACCATTGAACCACCGATGCCTGTTTCTCAAACCACTGACTATTTATTACTACTGTATCAATCTCGATGACGTTCGCGTATAGTCAGTTAGAGCTGCAACGTACGAATATTTAATGCTCTGCTGGTGTGTCACCGCGATTGTCGTACATCGAACTGATTCAGACGACGCAACATTCGAAGCTTGCTCCAACGACTGCCACGTATTCATTGCTTGATATTAATCTGCCTGCCAAACTGAAACTGAAAACTTATAACAGTTTACTCTTCAACTTTCGAACTGCTGTAAGAAGGAGGGAAAAATTGAACGCATTAAATTAATTTTACTGATCGTTTTTGTGTTTCGGGTAAGAGGAAATCGCTGCAACGCTTAGCGAGCCGTCTTAGTGGATGGTTCGACAATGAAATGCTGTTGGTGAAAAGTCACTGACGAGTTTAAGTCGAATTTCTTGTAGAGATGACAGCGCGAAGAGCATTGGTAGTTCAACGGAAGAATACTCGCTTCCCAAGCGAGTGATTCGGGTTCGATTCCCGGCCGATGCATGCGGATAATTTAACTTTTGCGGCTTTGTACGATTTTCTTCGCTGAAAGTAACGGTATTTTGCAGAAATTCGACCGCGTGGTTTAGCTTCGTTTTGCATTGTGCAAGAAAATATGGCGTTCCGGACTGGAAATTGCAAACTGGTCACGACCGATGCAGAAAAGCATATCTGGTGTTTAATTGACGGACAGCGAAAGTCGACAGAAGGGTGGCCGCTGACGATAAGCTTAAACTTATACATCTGCTTTCAAAAACACAAAGCAACACTTGCTGGTTATCCGCAACGTTCGGACCGGCTCGAAATTGGATTAAAGTTGTATGGCTAACTCTGGAAATGAAGCGACTGACGATCTGACAAGATGCAACGTAATACGAAGTGACACGGGCTTGTTGACACCAATTCTGGATGATGCAGTGAGTTTAATAACGCGAGTAATAACGTTAGTGGGAAGGTAATGTACAGTACGTAAATACATATTTACGGCTAAAGCATCGGGCCGATTTTACCGTCATATGACGAAGCAAAGAATCCGAACAGACGCATCGGTGGTTCAATGGTAGAATACTCGCCTTCCACGCGAGTGATCCGGGTTCGATTCCCGTCCGATGCAATCGGAGCTTATTTTTCGATTCGCCCAGTCGAATTCGTTTACTTTTATGGCACTAACGAGTCAACCGATCGAAGACAAGTGCAAAGCAGATACCAACGAGCGCAGAGACGGTTTACCTTTCTATAATTTTGCAGGTGAGGAATGAGCAGTGTTTCGCAGTTCGACATTGCTATCAAGTGATTAAAAATTGAAGCCCGGCATTGTGACGATGCCACCATAAATAATTGCTCATATATTGAACACTATCCATTTTCGCGACTTTAAAAAATATATCTTCTTCACATTGACGATATTTCGATGGCATTTAAAGTATTATCAATTTCCTGGTTATTTTGTCGTACCTAATTCTGGGCCTAAAATGTACCGCAGGCACTGCACTTCTGATATATTCAATTAACATTATCTGTATTATTATTTCACTTCTCTAGTCGACGATAATTAATTATTGAATAGTCCTTTTGTTTGATATGTCTAGGATTTTATAGGATATTGTAGAAAATGATCGTTTCAATTGAAATTAAAGTTACAAAGTCAAGAATTTTTAATTATTAAATATAGTAATTTCAATTTTTTCAACGATTTTTAATGATCGATGTGTAATTTAAAGAATCAATTTGTACAAATTATACAATCCTGTCGATTGCTATAACACAAATTATTTGTGAAAGTAAAGAAATTATATTATAATTAATTAAAGGTTAGACTATAGCTGTGCGAGTTTCACATGGTATAAAATGTGTATGTCTATATACCATAGCAAGCAATAACAATTTAATGTATTTAGCAATAAAAAAAAGTGAAAAGTATCGTGCAAAATGAGTGGAAAGATTCAATTCGTCCATCTGAGACCAAGCCCATCAATTGTTATCTAAATGGAGCTTTGTTGAAAATCATAGCATTAATTTCGACATTCGGCTTAACAATGTTCAAAATTACCTAAATAAGAAACTTCGTGGTTTGGACTTACCAATCAAATCGCTGCAAATAATTTAAAAAATCTAAAAAAAATAACGCTTCAAATCAATCAATTTTCATAGCACGGACTATAAACTCAATTGTTCGCAGCAGCAATCTTGGATCGCTCGAAACAAATTGTAAGAGTTTTATTGTTGCGTCGCTACGAAATTTTAAGTAAAACGTTTGGATTGTTTTAAATCGAATTTCGTGATATTTCCGATAATCAGTCTCCGTTGCTGAAGAGACGAATTATCGCGGATCATTACTTGCATATGCATTCACGTTAACAGTAATAAGTATTAAAAAATCTAATATTGTCGTGTTTCCTGTCCGTGTATGAACGAATAAAAATCTCGATACTATGATGATCCTTCGTACCGAAAAAACAATACATCTGAAGTTTAGTGACGAATTTTCAATGTATTTTGTTGTGATTATAAACACTATTCTAGATACGTTAGACAAAAGAAAAGAAAAAGTACGATTATATTTATATGTTATTTTTCTAGGAGTATATTTTTTGTGTGTTCATTTCGTGAGAGGGCCCTTTAGCATATATATTTAACTGCAATTTAAAAGAACTGTATACCTATAACTGCGCAGTGTCGTTTTTCTGTATGTCAGTTTGTCTATGCTGAAACTCGAGGAATGACTAAGATAGACGGAAGACGACAGCACGTAGGAGCTTTGATTAACTAAATACTAGCTTCCGCTGCGAACCGATGGTCACGTTATTTCAATCGGAAATTTTTTTCCTGAAATGAGTTAGACAGACGACAGTAGGCTATTCATGTGAAAGGTAAACAACGGCGGCATTGCCTTGTTCTGCAGAGAAGACGACTGCGATGTGGTATTTATCTGACACGGCCGATGACGATGTTTCTATCGGTGCTTTATGTTGGAATAGACGTTTGGAGAGCAGGGTGTTAGTGTCACCGTGGCGCAATCGGTTAGCGCGTTCGGCTGTTAACCGAAAGGTTGGTGGTTCGATCCCACCCGGTGACGAATTAGCCAATGGTCCGGCAAGAACTTTTTCTAATTATTTTTTGGCGACTTCGTGCTTAAAATCTGCAATGCAGGCACAGATACGTTCAAACTGCGCTTTTGCAGAGTCACAATTCGATGCTGTTTGCTTTGTTATTAAATAATTTAACAATACGTTTAACGAAAAAAATGTAACAAACTTCTAAAGAAAAAATGCATTTTGATAAAACGAAAGCGCCACGCGTTAACAGCAGGTTAGACAAAACGAAACGCCAGCACGCTGCATCGGCCGGGAATCGAACCCGGATCACCCGCGTGGCAGGCGAGTATTCTACCATTGAACCACCGATGCCTGTTTCTCAAACCACTGACTATTTATTACTACTGTATCAATCTCGATGACGTTCGCGTATAGTCAGTTAGAGCTGCAACGTACGAATATTTAATGCTCTGCTGGTGTGTCACCGCGATTGTCGTACATCGAACTGATTCAGACGACGCAACATTCGAAGCTTGCTCCAACGACTGCCACGTATTCATTGCTTGATATTAATCTGCCTGCCAAACTGAAACTGAAAACTTATAACAGTTTACTCTTCAACTTTCGAACTGCTGTAAGAAGGAGGGAAAAATTGAACGCATTAAATTAATTTTACTGATCGTTTTTGTGTTTCGGGTAAGAGGAAATCGCTGCAACGCTTAGCGAGCCGTCTTAGTGGATGGTTCGACAATGAAATGCTGTTGGTGAAAAGTCACTGACGAGTTTAAGTCGAATTTCTTGTAGAGATGACAGCGCGAAGAGCATTGGTAGTTCAACGGAAGAATACTCGCTTCCCAAGCGAGTGATTCGGGTTCGATTCCCGGCCGATGCATGCGGATAATTTAACTTTTGCGGCTTTGTACGATTTTCTTCGCTGAAAGTAACGGTATTTTGCAGAAATTCGACCGCGTGGTTTAGCTTCGTTTTGCATTGTGCAAGAAAATATGGCGTTCCGGACTGGAAATTGCAAACTGGTCACGACCGATGCAGAAAAGCATATCTGGTGTTTAATTGACGGACAGCGAAAGTCGACAGAAGGGTGGCCGCTGACGATAAGCTTAAACTTATACATCTGCTTTCAAAAACACAAAGCAACACTTGCTGGTTATCCGCAACGTTCGGACCGGCTCGAAATTGGATTAAAGTTGTATGGCTAACTCTGGAAATGAAGCGACTGACGATCTGACAAGATGCAACGTAATACGAAGTGACACGGGCTTGTTGACACCAATTCTGGATGATGCAGTGAGTTTAATAACGCGAGTAATAACGTTAGTGGGAAGGTAATGTACAGTACGTAAATACATATTTACGGCTAAAGCATCGGGCCGATTTTACCGTCATATGACGAAGCAAAGAATCCGAACAGACGCATCGGTGGTTCAATGGTAGAATACTCGCCTTCCACGCGAGTGATCCGGGTTCGATTCCCGTCCGATGCAATCGGAGCTTATTTTTCGATTCGCCCAGTCGAATTCGTTTACTTTTATGGCACTAACGAGTCAACCGATCGAAGACAAGTGCAAAGCAGATACCAACGAGCGCAGAGACGGTTTACCTTTCTATAATTTTGCAGGTGAGGAATGAGCAGTGTTTCGCAGTTCGACATTGCTATCAAGTGATTAAAAATTGAAGCCCGGCATTGTGACGATGCCACCATAAATAATTGCTCATATATTGAACACTATCCATTTTCGCGACTTTAAAAAATATATCTTCTTCACATTGACGATATTTCGATGGCATTTAAAGTATTATCAATTTCCTGGTTATTTTGTCGTACCTAATTCTGGGCCTAAAATGTACCGCAGGCACTGCACTTCTGATATATTCAATTAACATTATCTGTATTATTATTTCACTTCTCTAGTCGACGATAATTAATTATTGAATAGTCCTTTTGTTTGATATGTCTAGGATTTTATAGGATATTGTAGAAAATGATCGTTTCAATTGAAATTAAAGTTACAAAGTCAAGAATTTTTAATTATTAAATATAGTAATTTCAATTTTTTCAACGATTTTTAATGATCGATGTGTAATTTAAAGAATCAATTTGTACAAATTATACAATCCTGTCGATTGCTATAACACAAATTATTTGTGAAAGTAAAGAAATTATATTATAATTAATTAAAGGTTAGACTATAGCTGTGCGAGTTTCACATGGTATAAAATGTGTATGTCTATATACCATAGCAAGCAATAACAATTTAATGTATTTAGCAATAAAAAAAAGTGAAAAGTATCGTGCAAAATGAGTGGAAAGATTCAATTCGTCCATCTGAGACCAAGCCCATCAATTGTTATCTAAATGGAGCTTTGTTGAAAATCATAGCATTAATTTCGACATTCGGCTTAACAATGTTCAAAATTACCTAAATAAGAAACTTCGTGGTTTGGACTTACCAATCAAATCGCTGCAAATAATTTAAAAAATCTAAAAAAAATAACGCTTCAAATCAATCAATTTTCATAGCACGGACTATAAACTCAATTGTTCGCAGCAGCAATCTTGGATCGCTCGAAACAAATTGTAAGAGTTTTATTGTTGCGTCGCTACGAAATTTTAAGTAAAACGTTTGGATTGTTTTAAATCGAATTTCGTGATATTTCCGATAATCAGTCTCCGTTGCTGAAGAGACGAATTATCGCGGATCATTACTTGCATATGCATTCACGTTAACAGTAATAAGTATTAAAAAATCTAATATTGTCGTGTTTCCTGTCCGTGTATGAACGAATAAAAATCTCGATACTATGATGATCCTTCGTACCGAAAAAACAATACATCTGAAGTTTAGTGA
This sequence comes from Centruroides vittatus, assembly GCF_030686945.1. NCBI lineage: Eukaryota > Metazoa > Arthropoda > Arachnida > Scorpiones > Buthidae > Centruroides > Centruroides vittatus. The sequence goes on along the minus strand of NW_027121441.1, from coordinate 3,062 downwards.
CGAATTTTCAATGTATTTTGTTGTGATTATAAACACTATTCTAGATACGTTAGACAAAAGAAAAGAAAAAGTACGATTATATTTATATGTTATTTTTCTAGGAGTATATTTTTTGTGTGTTCATTTCGTGAGAGGGCCCTTTAGCATATATATTTAACTGCAATTTAAAAGAACTGTATACCTATAACTGCGCAGTGTCGTTTTTCTGTATGTCAGTTTGTCTATGCTGAAACTCGAGGAATGACTAAGATAGACGGAAGACGACAGCACGTAGGAGCTTTGATTAACTAAATACTAGCTTCCGCTGCGAACCGATGGTCACGTTATTTCAATCGGAAATTTTTTTCCTGAAATGAGTTAGACAGACGACAGTAGGCTATTCATGTGAAAGGTAAACAACGGCGGCATTGCCTTGTTCTGCAGAGAAGACGACTGCGATGTGGTATTTATCTGACACGGCCGATGACGATGTTTCTATCGGTGCTTTATGTTGGAATAGACGTTTGGAGAGCAGGGTGTTAGTGTCACCGTGGCGCAATCGGTTAGCGCGTTCGGCTGTTAACCGAAAGGTTGGTGGTTCGATCCCACCCGGTGACGAATTAGCCAATGGTCCGGCAAGAACTTTTTCTAATTATTTTTTGGCGACTTCGTGCTTAAAATCTGCAATGCAGGCACAGATACGTTCAAACTGCGCTTTTGCAGAGTCACAATTCGATGCTGTTTGCTTTGTTATTAAATAATTTAACAATACGTTTAACGAAAAAAATGTAACAAACTTCTAAAGAAAAAATGCATTTTGATAAAACGAAAGCGCCACGCGTTAACAGCAGGTTAGACAAAACGAAACGCCAGCACGCTGCATCGGCCGGGAATCGAACCCGGATCACCCGCGTGGCAGGCGAGTATTCTACCATTGAACCACCGATGCCTGTTTCTCAAACCACTGACTATTTATTACTACTGTATCAATCTCGATGACGTTCGCGTATAGTCAGTTAGAGCTGCAACGTACGAATATTTAATGCTCTGCTGGTGTGTCACCGCGATTGTCGTACATCGAACTGATTCAGACGACGCAACATTCGAAGCTTGCTCCAACGACTGCCACGTATTCATTGCTTGATATTAATCTGCCTGCCAAACTGAAACTGAAAACTTATAACAGTTTACTCTTCAACTTTCGAACTGCTGTAAGAAGGAGGGAAAAATTGAACGCATTAAATTAATTTTACTGATCGTTTTTGTGTTTCGGGTAAGAGGAAATCGCTGCAACGCTTAGCGAGCCGTCTTAGTGGATGGTTCGACAATGAAATGCTGTTGGTGAAAAGTCACTGACGAGTTTAAGTCGAATTTCTTGTAGAGATGACAGCGCGAAGAGCATTGGTAGTTCAACGGAAGAATACTCGCTTCCCAAGCGAGTGATTCGGGTTCGATTCCCGGCCGATGCATGCGGATAATTTAACTTTTGCGGCTTTGTACGATTTTCTTCGCTGAAAGTAACGGTATTTTGCAGAAATTCGACCGCGTGGTTTAGCTTCGTTTTGCATTGTGCAAGAAAATATGGCGTTCCGGACTGGAAATTGCAAACTGGTCACGACCGATGCAGAAAAGCATATCTGGTGTTTAATTGACGGACAGCGAAAGTCGACAGAAGGGTGGCCGCTGACGATAAGCTTAAACTTATACATCTGCTTTCAAAAACACAAAGCAACACTTGCTGGTTATCCGCAACGTTCGGACCGGCTCGAAATTGGATTAAAGTTGTATGGCTAACTCTGGAAATGAAGCGACTGACGATCTGACAAGATGCAACGTAATACGAAGTGACACGGGCTTGTTGACACCAATTCTGGATGATGCAGTGAGTTTAATAACGCGAGTAATAACGTTAGTGGGAAGGTAATGTACAGTACGTAAATACATATTTACGGCTAAAGCATCGGGCCGATTTTACCGTCATATGACGAAGCAAAGAATCCGAACAGACGCATCGGTGGTTCAATGGTAGAATACTCGCCTTCCACGCGAGTGATCCGGGTTCGATTCCCGTCCGATGCAATCGGAGCTTATTTTTCGATTCGCCCAGTCGAATTCGTTTACTTTTATGGCACTAACGAGTCAACCGATCGAAGACAAGTGCAAAGCAGATACCAACGAGCGCAGAGACGGTTTACCTTTCTATAATTTTGCAGGTGAGGAATGAGCAGTGTTTCGCAGTTCGACATTGCTATCAAGTGATTAAAAATTGAAGCCCGGCATTGTGACGATGCCACCATAAATAATTGCTCATATATTGAACACTATCCATTTTCGCGACTTTAAAAAATATATCTTCTTCACATTGACGATATTTCGATGGCATTTAAAGTATTATCAATTTCCTGGTTATTTTGTCGTACCTAATTCTGGGCCTAAAATGTACCGCAGGCACTGCACTTCTGATATATTCAATTAACATTATCTGTATTATTATTTCACTTCTCTAGTCGACGATAATTAATTATTGAATAGTCCTTTTGTTTGATATGTCTAGGATTTTATAGGATATTGTAGAAAATGATCGTTTCAATTGAAATTAAAGTTACAAAGTCAAGAATTTTTAATTATTAAATATAGTAATTTCAATTTTTTCAACGATTTTTAATGATCGATGTGTAATTTAAAGAATCAATTTGTACAAATTATACAATCCTGTCGATTGCTATAACACAAATTATTTGTGAAAGTAAAGAAATTATATTATAATTAATTAAAGGTTAGACTATAGCTGTGCGAGTTTCACATGGTATAAAATGTGTATGTCTATATACCATAGCAAGCAATAACAATTTAATGTATTTAGCAATAAAAAAAAGTGAAAAGTATCGTGCAAAATGAGTGGAAAGATTCAATTCGTCCATCTGAGACCAAGCCCATCAATTGTTATCTAAATGGAGCTTTGTTGAAAATCATAGCATTAATTTCGACATTCGGCTTAACAATGTTCAAAATTACCTAAATAAGAAACTTCGTGGTTTGGACTTACCAATCAAATCGCTGCAAATAATTTAAAAAATCTAAAA
>NW_027121440.1:0-4247 GCF_030686945.1 Centruroides vittatus | reverse complement strand
CCAAAAACAATAAATCCAACGCCGGCTCATCTGCTCGTTAAACATAACGTTAGAAAACGAACAAGTACTATAAATCGTTTACCGATGAACGTATGCGTGGGGTGAGACACAACCACAAAAACCCAGCTCTCACTTGGAGCCATAAACCCCCAACGCCAAACGTTGTTCACAGAAATTCAGAACACTGTTCACAGAGATCCATATTGCAGCGATCAGTTAAAGTTCAGTTAAAGTTCGTTTCAAGTGCTCTAATCACAGTGATATATGTAGTAAATTCCCCGAATACTTCACTAGTGGACACAAGACACCATAACGGGCATGGCCAATTGTGACCGTTTTGCAGAGTCTTTTGAGTGAGGCGTCTTCGTTCCCGGTTGTATGTTTCACATTGGAAGATGAAATGATGCACGGTCTTGGACAGTAGATCCGTCACACTCACACTTATCTTCCTCACTGTGCCCGAACCTATGAAGGTATTTTTTAAACTTAATATGGCCAGTAAGCGTTAGCGTTATGATGTGGTTCAGTTTAAAGTGTTTCATATGAAGCCGCTGCAGCACGTTGGGGAAGAAATCAAACGTGACTCTTCCTGTATCACCTGCTCTCCATTCGGTTTGCCAGAGTTGCAACGCCGTATTCTCAAGCAGAGTTTTGATGTTTTTATACGTAAGATGAGGAAAAATAATTTCCTCAGTATTGTTTCGCAATTTTATCGGCATCTTCATTTCCTCGTATTCCACTATGACCCTTAATCCAGGAAAAGCTGACATTGAAGTTTTTGATAGTATTTAAAATCTCACGAATGTAATTGGTCGTGTGACATTGTCTGTTGTTACCATTGATCCTTCGCAGTGCAGTTTGACTGTCCGTGCAAATATAATTTGTATGAAACATTATTTCGAATTGTTACTCCACGTTATCTCAAATATTGTCGATACGTTTTGACATTTACATTCAAAAATAGTTTCTTAAAGCAATATTTTTCAATTAGTGAATTCTATTTTGCCGTAACGAAATTTGAAATTTAAATCTTTTGCGTATCGCTATGATTTCAAAAAGAATAAAATATATTTTTATTCTTTTGCCACCACTGGTATATAGGCTAATTGGTTTAATAGCAGTTTAAATTAAAATAGATATATCAGCAATATTTTACAATAGTTTCGAGTTACATTTGTTATAATATTATTCATTTTTGCATATATAAATTAATATAAAATATATTATAAATCTACATTTTAGAAGAGACAGTCGAGTAGTACCTATTTCAGTAGTGGTGTAAGCAGTTTCAGTATAAATTTAATATATTAATAAAATCAAATAATAGGAAATAAATTAATTTAATTTTTGTTATTATTTTCAAAATGAAAAATATTTTTATAAATTTGAATACGTTTAACTCATAAATTGATATTTATTTATTTGTTCTCATTAGTCAAGTGTAATCGTCAATAATGGAATGGTGAGGTTTAATAATTTAGAAACAAAATTAAAAAAAAAATTAAACATGAATTTTGCTTATTGAAGTATTAAAGATTTCAATTTGTACGACCGAAAACAATTTAAGTTTTTATTAATTAATTTATTAATTGTATACTTTTAAAAATTGGATATTATTTTAATTTAAAATGCCTTTAAGGTGTACTTTTTAAGTGCCACAGATTTGCTGTATAGCGAATCTTTAAAAAATGAAATCAGGGAAGTATGGTGCATTTGTGGCACTCGGGAATATAAATATATACAATATACAGTCAAACTTCGATTTAACGTTGCCATTCGTTTATGGAATTAGTACTAAATCAAGTGCTGAACTGAAATACGTCAATCAATAAGGATTATATGTTTAATTGTAATACGTCTATACGAAAATTTTGCAAATAGAAAGTATAATTAACTCATAAACTGTCAGAATACATTTGTATTTAATAATTTTAAGCTCGCTTATTCGTTTTTTAAATTTTTGCTTGTTATGATATCTCACATATTGTCGATAATCAATACGTATTTGCGGCAGGACTCCGAAAATTCTTTACTTGTCAGAGCCTGTAATATTTGGAATAATTGTGCTCATGCTTTCTTGATTTTTAACCATGCCCGGTAGCTTTAATAACTGCGTAACGCCGGGTTGTGCAAATTGGGTAAGGATACGAACGAGTACGAAGTACGCAAGTATGAAGTTTTTCTCCGTAAACCTGTTTCTAAATCACGGACTGTTTACCCAGTAATGGACCGGCAGGTTTTGCGATTGTTTATGGTGGTCCGCGATTGGATTTTCTTTCGTCGGAAGCCCGACAAATTTATTAGTTTAAAAAAAACATAGGTAAAAGTCGTTTGTAATCGGACATCCATTGTTTATCAAACTGCCAGGCAGAGACCGTAAATCGCGGAAGGAAGTCGTCCTACGATCGGTGGAAGATCGAATTCGTCTTCGATTTTGACTTTTCTCGCGCTCCAGGTAAGAGTCTCGTTACGTTTAATAACCAGGGACCAACCACTCGGGAAGCGTGATTGAGGAAGAACGACCAATCAAAATGGACGAAAGAAAGAACTGAGATTGATATAATCTCCGACAATCCAGGACACCTGGCACTCGATTAACAGACAGACAGACAAAATAAACTTTATTTCTCCCGACACCGCTAGGCACAGTCGGGGTAGAAAGACATGGAATACAGTAGTGTTACATTCTGAGCAATAGAACTGACAATGTAAATGATAATGAAATAAAAATAAAAATAAAAAAAACAAAAAAAAACAAAAACGCGAAAATATACATTAACTAAAAAACATATCAGTAAATGAGTCAATGTTTTTGACAATTATAATGACCGTAAAACAGCCTAAACAGAATCCGCGTATAAACAGAGGACCAGGTGACAAACACTGAACAGATCTTATGCAGCAACTTACTCACAGTAAGTATATAGGAGCTCCTGAGCTCAGATAAAACAGATGGAATCGCCCGTAGAACGTAGGCCAGAATGAGGGCACAGCGCAGATTTGTGCAGCAACCAACACAAAAGAACATAGTAGGCTAGTAGAAGATCATGAAAGGTCTTTGGCGATACAATAAAGCTAAAACAGTAAAACAATAATTAGTGTATTAATGTTCTGATGAAGTAAAGTTTAACCATTCTTTGAAAAAGAAAAAAGTACTTTTTGCTTGACACAAGATGTTCTGGCTTACATGGCCAACTCAGGTTGTCTTCTATGTAGATCTTGAGTTCGCGTCTTATATCTTCCAATATCGGGCACGATAACAGATAATGTTTAACCCCGTCACGCACCCCACAGATAGGACAACAGTCAGTGTCACTATGCCGAAACCTATACAGGTAGACGTTAAATTTTCCGTGCTCTGTAAGCAGTTGAGAACTGCGGTGTTCAGGGTGAAGCCACTTCCACTTGAGCCGTCTTTCGACGTCTGGGAAAAATTGTCGAGTGATGTGCGATTCCGGAGTTCGCTCCCATTCTTCTTGCCATCTGGCAACAGTCTGATGCCACAGGAGTTCTTTTAGTCTTGAAACCGGGAGTTGATTGTATGCCGGAATGATGTCCGTGAGCATGGTTGTTGTACGAGCAAGCATGTCTGCACGTTCGTTGCCCGGAGTGCCACAGTGCCCTTTGATCCATTTGATGTAAAATTTGTTACTAGACTGGTTGGCAGAAGACAAAGTCTCTCTTGCAATGGGGTGAGTGGTATCCTTATTAGTTAGAACTTGGACAGTAGCCTTGCTATCCGAGTAAGGATAGATGCGATACATTAGCAGATTATATCAACTTAGTACGATGTGAATAAGCAGTACAGAATTCGATGGCTTTGTAAACAGCAAACACTTCGGCTTGGAACACTGAGCACTCTGGGTGTAAGAGGAAGGTGTCATGGTGAATTTCATTGTTACATACATAAACCACAAATGCACAAGCGGTACTCTGATTGGTCTTAGACCCGTCAGTATAGCCTTCAATTGTAGTCGAACAGTCCCGGGATCGAAGGCCTCTTCTGAGAGCAGGATGGGAGCAAGTCCGCAAAAGAACTGTTTGTCTCATAGCAGGACGCATCAAATGTGGTATCTGAAATGTTAATGCACTTACCACGGGAGAGAAGAAACCTTCCCGTGCAGTATTGGATTTGTTGAAGGATAGGTGGCTTTCCGGCAAGAATAGGTAAGGCGACATTAAGACTGTGGCACTCGGTTAACGTTCCGAATAACCAAAACGCCGTGTGTCAACGCGCAAAAAAAAAA
>NW_027121439.1:0-11821 GCF_030686945.1 Centruroides vittatus | reverse complement strand
TAGTCATTTTCACTCTTCGGGTAACCCAAAACAATAAATCCAACGCCGGCTCATCTGCTCGTTAAACATAACTTTAATAAAACCAAATATAAAACGTGTGATTGTAAAACGCCTTTTCATAAATACATCTCAACAATAAATTATCTGTAATGATTAAACATTAGTTTGTTACTTATTTAGCATTGTTTACACATGCATTATCTCTTATAATGAATCCGTTAACATAGTTATATTAGTAATTAACCAATATTTAATCAGTGAACATAAATTTAAAGAAAAGCAATTTATTGTAATGTGATTTTACTAATTGGGTAAACAAATCTAATTACGTATTGATGCTTTCTCAACATTGGTACATGTATTGTATAACGATATGCCTTTTGTTGATAGAGAATTACGTAAATAATCTTACAATGTTCGATATCGAGACAGAGTTTTTCTGGTAGATTAATAATTTTAGGAGTAAAAGATGGATAAGATATTTGAAATTTGAATCCAACAGATATTTAACTAATACTCTGAATAATACTTATACTAATACATGCGCGTATGTTCTTTTAATTTCATTTCTATTGTTGCATTTGTTAACTTTCCACATTGCGGCTAAGAATTTTTTTTCTTTCACTAAATGCGAGTTCACGTAGACTTACAACGAGGAAAACCAAAGTTTCCAAAATAAACCAGTCTCGAAAACCTCTTGGGTTTTTCTCACGCATTTCATTCTGCACTTTCCATAACAATAGTTGAAACTTTGATAGATACGTTTGTCTGAAGATCACTTTTTATATTAATTTGCCTTTAAGTTAACTAAATGTGTATCAGCAACAAAACACGCGAGAAAATAATCTGCTATTTTGGGAGAATGTGTTCGCTATAAAGCCTGGACTCCACATTACCGTAATCAGCGACGTAATCGTAAAACTGAAAGCCAAACTGACGAAACTTCCGGTTTTGGAACGTTCTGTCGGACAGAAACAAGACCGAAAGCAGAGTTAAAAATTATTTATCTTTTCCGTTTTCGTTCCGCGCTTCTGTCGTACCGCAACCAATAAAATCGCGAGGATTTTGTGACGCGTAGTTACGTGAATTTGTCACGTGTAGTTTGAAATAGTCATAATGGCGGAAAGTTTAGCTAAGAGAATGGGAAAGCGAGTAGATTTGGAATTATTTATCGAAGAAGTCAGAAAGTACACGTGTTTATACGACGAGAAATGTAGAAGGTTTAAAGATATAGCGTTGAAACACACGATATGGACGGCGATTGGCGTGAAATTTGAATTGAATGGTAAGAAAGTTTGATATACTGCATTGAACTCCTAAAGCGCATTCGTTTAATTCTAAACTGTTTTAAATAGGAAATAAAGCAGAACAAAAGTGGAAGATGCGAAGGGATCGTTGTAACAGGGAGAGAAAAAACATTCGAGAGAGTTTTGCCAGTGGTAGTGGGACAAGACACATATATAAAACCACGTGGCATTTATATGATAACATGGATAGCGTTCTAAAAAATTGTATGAGTGAATGTGAAAGGTAAGTTTATTAATGTCACAGTTTCATTAATTGGTAACACGTAGATATTTAGTAGCCTATGTAGAGACGATTTTATCGGAATATTAAGTCAAATATGTATCAAAAAGATTGCCGTGAAAAAAATACCCCTTAAAAACCATTTTTAAGAAAATCTAACAAAAAAAAAACTAAAGTAAAATAATTTAAAATAAATGCTTTTAGTTATAATATATAGCTGCGGGGATTATTATTCTTTCTTTAATATCTATGTTTTTTGACTAAAATTTAAGCTACTATCTACCTGATTTGTTCTCAATTCATAATTTATTATTTTTTTCTATAGTTTAGTTAACAATATGTCTCCATTGAGGGAAATTTTCAAATTTAATACACGAAGATGAAAATAATCTAGAAAATAATATTGAGATAATATCCTGCATTCAAAGTAAGTAATATACTTATTATGCTTTATAATTACTTATGTGAAAAAAATTATTATTGGCATATTCAATAAGTAGTAGAAATCGATGGTGCGGTTTCTTTATATTGTTTAAATATCAATTTCTTTAAAAAAAGGTCTTTTTTTTCTTAAATGTTAATTCATTTCACTTAAATCAATTAACTTTTAAGAAGAGATACACCTTTTTTTTAAAGAAATTGATATTTAAACAATATTATTGGTATACTTAAATAAGACACTTATTTTTAGTAATGAAGATATTCCAACGAGTGAAACTCAAGTGCAAAAGTATGTACACTTTGAACTAATTTAAATATAATAAACCTATACAATGTATTATAAGTTTTTAAACAACTGATTATTATAAATTATTTTCAGCATTTCACCTACAGAAAATCCTGATGTTTTAATACAGCGATTCTCAACCGCTGTGCCATGGCACTTTAGTGTGCCGCGAAATTATTGAAGTGTGCCGCCACTGCAAATATCTATACATAAGCGACGTCAGACAAGTAGTTTAATCGGTTCTACGCGTTTAGAAAATACCTAAATAACCAACTTCGTTTAAAAATCACCGTTACGACGTCACCGGTTGTTCCGCGGTACTTACCGAAGTAACCTCGTGTGCCGCCAAATTTTTAAATGATTAAAAGTACACCGTCACCGAAAAGAGGTCGAGAATCACTGGCATAATATGTATTTAAATTTAAAACAAAACAAAGGAAGCGTCGTTTCCACAGCGTCCGTGAACGGCGCGCCACCGAGTAATTCCTAATTACATACCATTTATAATAGTGTATTTAAGATGCGGATCGTATAAATGTCAGACGAGTAACGCAGTCAAAACGTGCGGAAACCATTAGTAATAAACTAAGCTTTATTTATAACGAATAAAGTATGACATTAAACGAAAACGATTTGCGTATATATAATTTAAATATATTTAAAATGATAGTAAACACTTCCCATGGGAGGAATTTCAAAAAATCCCTTTTTAGTGTATATTCTGTTGACTTCACCTATTAAAACGCAATTAAAAACGCAAAAAACCGCATGTAAAATAGTATAAATAGAAGCCGAATTCTTCACGGTAAGCCTTAATCCTGTCCCTTTCCTCGCTGGGGAATATCGAAAAATCCCTTTTTTAGTGTATATTCTGTAGACGTCACCTATTAAAACGCAATTAAAAACGCAAAAAACCGCATGTAAAATAGTATAAATAGAAGCCGAGTTCTTCACGGTAAGCCTTAATTCTGTACTTTTCCCCGCTGGGGAATATCGAAAAATCCCTTTTTTAGTGTATATTCTGTTGACGTCACCTATTAAAACGCAATTAAAAACGCAAAAAACCGCATGTAAAATAGTATAATAAAAGCCGAGTTCTTCACAGTAAGCCTTAATCCTGTCCCTCTCCCTCGCAAGGGAATATCGAAAAATCCCTTTTTAGTGTATATTCTGTTGACGTATTCTATTAAAACGCAATCAAACACACGTCTAAAATAGTATAATAAAAGCCGAGTTCTTCACAGTAAGCCTTAATCCTGTCCCTCTCCCCCGCAAGGAAATATCGAAAAATCTCTTTTTAGTATATATTCTGTTGACGTAACCTATTAAAACGCAATTAAAAACGCAAAAAACGCATGCAAAATAGTATAAATAGAAGCCGAGTTCTTCACAGTAAGCGTTAATCCTGTCCCTCTCCCCCCAGTGGGGGAATTTCGACATGTGTATTATATAAAAACACGTGCGTATTCGAATGCAACGTAGTGTCAAAATTTCAAAGGAATCGGTAGGAACAAACGAACGTTATATTTTATTTATATAGATAGATAGAAAATGATCTGGTTTAGTCCGTTCTCACAGAAAAACAATGCCTCACAGAGAAGCAAACTTAGGTCGTCGGAAGTTAGCGCCATCTGTTGGACATAAAAGCCTTAATCCATATATAAATATATTTTTGAAAGGGGGGAAATGGTGGTCTTCACATATGCCAGAAACCTTTGTGGGAGTGTATTAAACAACTTCCCAAAGTTTCATGGCAATCGGATAAATGGTATGGTAATGCATGAAGGACAAACACACACACACACACACACAACACACACAGACATACATTCATTTTTATATATATAGATAAAGTATGAAATTAAACGAAAACATTTGCGTATATATAATTTAAATATATTTAAAATAAAAATAAAATAAACGAAAGGACAGAAATAATCATTTCAATTCTGTGCTTCTCTTAAGCAACGACTTAAGTCTTTGGCATTATAGGCCACGGCACATCATCGAAAAATTTGTGATTTTCGATATTTTCTTCCGTAAGACGTTCCTCGAGATTCTGAAATGGTCAACAATAATAGTTAGTTATACTTGTTGCAACTTTTCGTTACAATTACCTTACTTAAACTGTATCAGAGAGATTGCAATGAAAAAATCAAGTAAGGTGTGATACGTCGATAACTTTTTAAATTTCTTATCAATGATTAAAATGTAATTAAGTCAGTTACTGAATACCGTAATTTAACGTTCGATTAACCGTAATGAGTTAATCGTCGAGAGATTCGGTAAAAAATGCTTTAAAAATCATTTGTCTCATAAAACCGACGATTGCGTTTCGCATTAATTATAAAACATGTAAGATTGTATGGCTTAAGGTAATATAAAACGTGTAATATATCAAAATAAAACAACACGACATATAAAAAAAGTCTCGTAAAATGTGTAGTACAAAAATCGGAAAATTAATTACATAAAACGCATTATAAACTTACCTTCTGTAACAAATCCTGGATAATTTGTTTGGCATCCTGCGGTGTTTCAAAAGGATACGTCAAATCGACTTGTTCGGCAACTGCAATGACATTTTCGTATTAATCGTCGTTTCCGGTTTTTCTTAACGGCTTTAAATTGATACTTACTTTGTACTTTTTCGGTTATCGGCAACGACTGGAAATCTCGGATGGTCGTAATTTCTTCCAGGTAAATGTTCATTGGAGTTTTTCCGACCAGAACCTGATATAATACGACTCCAAACGCCCACCAATCGCAGTAAGCGTCTGTAAACCATACATTCATTTCATTAATAAAATAAAGAAATAAAAATCCATTAAATGAAAATTACATTTCTTACCGTATTGCTTTTGTTGAAGAATTTCTGGGCATAAATAGAACAGAGTGCCGCAGAACTCTTTTGGACAACGTTCGAGCTGAAAACAATGAAATCGTCACGTCGTAAGAAAAGTACAGTCGAAGAACAGTAAGAGGCGTGCAGTACTTACTGTGCACAGGCCAAAGTCAATCAAATGGGCTTTGTTGTTTTTATCTATTAGGATGTTGTTTGAGCTTATATCCCTGTGAATAATTTCTATCGGAAAAAGTAAAATATTTTGTCACGCAGTGTATATATGCGAAAGAAAATTTATACGCATGAATATATTTAGATAAAGCACCTTTCTTGTGAATATAAATTATGGCCGAAGCAAGTTGTGCACCGATCGTCTTAGCTTGGGTTTCCGATAATGTTCCACTTATTTCCAACAGGTCTGTCAAATTCTCTCTTTTCACGTAATCGCAGACGAAACAGTAACTGAAGGACACAAATTGTTTATTACTCGAAAGACGTAACATATTACAAATCCGTAATATCAAAATACGTAAACCTTACCTAATATCGGTTTCGAAGTTACCAATAAAACTGACAACGTGAGGATAATCGGAAGCACGGCGCCAAGCAATTCCTTCTCTGACAATAACGAATTCCTGTAAATAAAAAAGTGTACGAAATGTGAAATTAACATATTTCGTATTAGTTGTTTACGGAATATTTTTGAAAAGTATTAACAACAATATTATTATATAAATGAACTGTGTTTTTTCAGTCAACTGTATACACTTCGTGTGCCAAAGATAAAATACATTCTTAAATTCTACTAACGCCCAGACATTGTATTCTTTTCTCATAGAAAGAATATGGAAAACAAGGCTCAATGCATACCTGATTTAGTAAAAATCCTCGTTTCTTAATGGCTTTGACAGCGATTGTTCTGTCGGAATTTTTACACCGACCCACATAGACTGTGCCGAAAGATCCTTCACCAATTTCTTGGAATTCGTACTCCTCTTCTAAATTGTTTAAACGTTCGAGTCCAAATTGAAAATCGTCCGATTCGCAATTCTACAATTATAAGATATTTTAGTTGCAAACTTCGTTAATTGTAAAAGAGAGAAAACCAAAGACACTCAAGTGTTACCGATGAATCGGAACTTTCTCCTTTTACGCAAAAACAGCGCAACAGTTTACAAAATACACTTTTGAAAAACTGTTTAAATTCTCCAACTTTCTTAGGTTTGTTCACCTCCAATGGTGAATCTCTTTCGTAAGCGGAAAAACAATCATTGGCAGGCAAATTATTAAATTTCTGCGGAAAGTCAAAATAATAATATTTGTTAGTCTTAATACATATTTCAAAATCGAGTGAAGACCTATTAATTGAGTTCTAATTAAAAAATGTATTTGTAAGTTCATAAATGAAGTTGAATAACTTACATTGTTAATCCAGTAATTCTGATTTTGCTTACCGCCTGGATCAGCGCCATCACTTTTATTATAACTGAATTGATGAAATTTTAAATAAGTATCAAAGAATGGTTCTTCGTAAACATAGCTTTTGAGGAAATTTACCTTTCTTCCTTCATTTATTCACTAGAAAATCGCAGACGAATATTTTCGAAAGAACGCTTCATTTTTCAACAATAATTGAAACAATTGCAAATTGTTACATCGAGAACATTGTTGAAAACGATATTAAAATTAATGTTGCTTCTTCGATTTACATGAAATTTTGTGATACACGTAACTGTGCGTGAAAACAATTTCAAATCTACTAAGGGGTTTCTTAACTTTCTCGTTAACAATTACAATTGCGTGTGGCGCCATCTCATATAATATTTTATGGAAAATCTTTTATATAAAAGATATAAAACAATTTATTATAAAATGTCGAAAAACTTAATTTTCTGGGTAGAAATGATTTTTATAAAATAAGAATAAAACTGTAAATACCAATAACAATGAAAATCTTTGTTGAGCTCGACCATTTTCGAGGTATGACACACGACTTTTCTATCATCTCACACCCTCAACCTTTAATAAAATTAAATAGCATCAATCTCGTAGTACCCGAACTTTTCTGCAAAATCCATAGACATTTTCGACAAACGTACGGGTATCGTTTCCACGAAAGTGGGTGAACCGATTCATTGCTCATTCACACATAGAAAACAAACCCGATGTTTTCCCATTTATCGACGTCTCCTGAAACCAAAAATGCATACAAAATTACGGGGTTTGCTGGTTCTTTACCGATCGCCATTCTTTTCCTCTGTGTTATATAACCAAAAGGAATATAAAAATGGTTCAAAAGAGTACGTGTCTTTACAGCAAACGAACTTTATTTTTTCGGAGGAAACACTAACTTCTTTATATTTACTATAATCTTGAGAAGTGGCTGTGTTATACATAAAAGAAGCGCTTCAGTGTCCGAGTGGACTAAACCATCGAGCACGTGGTTCGCGCCTTACCAATGAGTTTCCGGATTTTCTACACTTGTCTCGCACCCAAATAAAGACCAACTTTCTGTAGAAAAAACCTCCCTTAAGACATTCCCCTCGATGTTTATCGATGGCGAGTATGAATAAATCAAATCTGTCGTAACCTTTCGACAAACTTTGAAACACTGACGACCATGTGGGTCAGTAAATGACCGCTTCTATAAAGACTTTAATTAACGCATAATATAAAATAAAACACAACAATTAGCTTTATATGCATTTAGTGTTCCACTTCTTTTCCTAGTGTAAAATAGGTTCCACTAGGAAATAAAGTTAAACACTTAAAAATAATATGCAACTCTTAGAACGAATAGACGTTCATTTCAACTTAATCTTTTTGGTTATTGCATGATTCGCATATTATTGTTTTTATGACAGTGAGAGTGTTTTACAAACAAATCGATTGCATGTATTACACTTGGCAGCTTTTGTCAAGTATTCTGCAACACCCAACGGTCTCGGTTTCATTCGGGATCATTGAGTTGTCCTGTAGTTTTGCTTATCAACATTACTGGTATACCTTGTCTGACATAGTCTGCTCTCCGTTCAATTTGTCGGGATGTAATTAACTTGAATTGTCAATATATTGGTAGCGTAAAGGGGATAAAGACCGAGGACTACTCATTGGTATTGCCTGGGAGTGAGAGGAATGAGAAAAAAGTTAGAGAAGTGGTGAAGAGGAAAGGAAAGAAAGATAGGAAAGGGGATGAAAAGGGAAGTCTCATGGGCGTTCTGCCGTTTTTATTAATGAAAATTAAAATATGTACATGCGGCTCTAGGCCGTTTGAACAAAAGTAATAATACAAAATGTAACCCGACAATCTTGTCTACGTGGGACCAATTAAATGCAAGTGTATACTATAATTTGCTTACACAAAACACCATATTATTACATACTCACAAATTAAATACTATACATATGACTACTTGTCATCACTGCAATTAGAAAACGAACAAGTACCATAAATCGTTTACCGATGAACGTATGCGTGGGGTGAGACACAACCACAAAAACCCAGCTCTCACTTGGAGCCATAAACCCCCAACGCCAAACGTTGTTCACAGAAATTCAGAACACTGTTCACAGAGATCCATATTGCAGCGATCAGTTAAAGTTCAGTTAAAGTTCGTTTCAAGTGCTCTAATCACAGTGATATATGTAGTAAATTCCCCGAATACTTCACTAGTGGACACAAGACACCATAACGGGCATGGCCAATTGTGACCGTTTTGCAGAGTCTTTTGAGTGAGGCGTCTTCGTTCCCGGTTGTATGTTTCACATTGGAAGATGAAATGATGCACGGTCTTGGACAGTAGATCCGTCACACTCACACTTATCTTCCTCACTGTGCCCGAACCTATGAAGGTATTTTTTAAACTTAATATGGCCAGTAAGCGTTAGCGTTATGATGTGGTTCAGTTTAAAGTGTTTCATACGAAGCCGCTGCAGCACGTTGGGGAAGAAATCAAACGTGACTCTTCCTGTATCACCTGCTCTCCATTCGGTTTGCCAGAGTTGCAACGCCGTATTCTCAAGCAGAGTTTTGATGTTTTTATACGTAAGATGAGGAAAAATAATTTCCTCAGTATTGTTTCGCAATTTTATCGGCATCTTCATTTCCTCGTATTCCACTATGACCCTTAATCCAGGAAAAGCTGACATTGAAGTTTTTGATAGTATTTAAAATCTCACGAATGTAATTGGTCGTGTGACATTGTCTGTTGTTACCATTGATCCTTCGCAGTGCAGTTTGACTGTCCGTGCAAATCCTAACCCGTCCAATATAATTTCTTAGTTGTAGGATATAGGACAGCGCCCTATAAATGGCAAATAATTCGGCTTCGGGCACGGTACAATGCTGTAAATCACCCGACTGGAATATTTCTGTCCTGTCGATTGTGCGTTACCGATCAGAACTGCTTCCTCGGAATGTATTTTGACTCCCGAAGGATCTTCGCTCTCACGGGCCACAGATTCTTTTAATTACCTATAATACATATGTACAAACACAAGTTATACAAATTTTTACAAACCTTTTAATAAAAAAACAAACAATTTTCTTTTTCCGTTTAAGATCAATCTCTTTTTCTACCGCCTCAGTAGTGGTATGAGGATTTCCAAAATCCTTATTTATCCTAAATTAAAAATTATAATAACTTTTAATCTGAACTTAAAAAATATATTAAGAATTTAATTAGAAAATATGAAATTTTTCTTAACTGTTTCGTTAATCTAAGATGCAACAAATATCAGACAGCAACGAAAGACAAAGATTAATGATGAAGGCTCCATCGATTCCCCTACTAAAGAAAACGAAATTTAAATATGTTTATATGATATACTCGTGATAAAATATATAGAAATGTCAAATATGTGAGTGCAAATGCACAAGTTCTTGGAAATTTTTCTTCTTGTCTGATTTTTCCTTCGATAATGAAGCATTCTTCTTAAAGGCGATTGTTGGATATTGTTGTATGAAACATTATTTCGAATTGTTACTCCACGTTATCTCAAATATTGTCGATACGTTTCGACATTTACATTCAAAAATAGTTTCTTAAAGCAATATTTTTCAATTAGTGGATTCTATTTTGCCGTAACGAAATTTGAAATTTGAATCTTTGGCGTATCGCTATGATTTCAAAAAGAATAAAATATAATTTTATTCTTTTGCCACCACTGGTATATAGGCTAATTGGTTTAATAGCAGTTTAAATTAAAATAGATATATCAGCAATATTTTAAAATAGTTTCGAGTTACATTTGTTATAATATTATTCATTTTTGCATATATAAATTAATATAAAATATATTATAAATCTACATTTTAGAAGAGACAGTCGAGTAGTACCTATTTCAGTAGTGGTGTAAGCAGTTTCAGTATAAATTTAATATATTAATAAAATAAAATAATAGGAAATAAATTAATTTAATTTTTGTTATTATTTTCAAAATGAAAAATATTTTTATAAATTTGAATACGTTTAACTCATAAATTGATATTTATTTATTTGTTCTCATTAGTCAAGTGTAATCGTCAATAATGGAATGGTGAGGTTTAATAATTTAGAAACAAAATTAAAAAAAAAATTAAACATGAATTTTGCTTATTGAAGTATTAAAGATTTCAATTTGTACGACCGAAAACAATTTAAGTTTTTATTAATTAATTTATTAATTGTATACTTTTAAGAATTGGATATTATTTTAATTTAAAATGCCTTTAAGGTGTACTTTTTAAGTGCCACAGATTTGCTGTATAGCGAATCTTTAAAAAATGAAATCAGGGAAGTATGGTGCATTTGTGGCACTCGGGAATATAAATATATACAATATACAGTCAAACTTCGATTTAACGTTGCCATTCGTTTATGGAATTAGTACTAAATCAAGTGCTGAACTGAAATACGTCAATCAATAAGGATTATATGTTTAATTGTAATAAGTCTATACGAAAATTTTGCAAATAGAAAGTATAATTAACTCATAAACTGTCAGAATACATTTGTATTTAATAATTTTAAGCTCGCTTATTCGTTTTTTAAATTTTTGCTTGTTATGATATCTCACATATTGTCGATAATCAATACGTATTTGCGGCAGGACTCCGAAAATTCTTTACTTGTCAGAGCCTGTAATATTTGGAATAATTGTGCTCATGCTTTCTTGATTTTTAACCATGCCCGGTAGCTTTAATAACTGCGTAACGCCGGGTTGTGCAAATTGGGTAAGGATACGAACGAGTACGAAGTACGCAAGTATGAAGTTTTTCTCCGTAAACCTGTTTCTAAATCACGGACTGTTTACCCAGTAATGGACCGGCAGGTTTTGCGATTGTTTATGGTGGTCCGCGATTGGATTTTCTTTCGTCGGAAGCCCGACAAATTTATTAGTTTAAAAAAACATAGGTAAAAGTCGTTTGTAGTCGGACATCCATTGTTTATCAAACTGCCACGCAGAGACCGTAAATTGCGGAAGGAAGTCGTCCTACGATCGGTGGAAGATCGAATTCGTCTTCGATTTTGACTTTTCTCGCGCTCCAGGTAAGAGTCTCGTTACGTTTAGTAACCAGGGACCAACCACTCGGGAAGCGTGATTGAGGAAGAACGACCAATCAAAATGGACGAAAGAAAGAACGGAGATTGATATAATCTCCGACAATCCAGGACACCTGGCACTCGGTTAACGTTCCGAATAACCAAAACGCCGTGTGTCAACGCGCAAAAAAAAAAAAA
>NW_027121438.1:0-16227 GCF_030686945.1 Centruroides vittatus | reverse complement strand
GGCTGCTGTGAAAAAGTTAGGTGATCCTGATTTAAACACAAGGTTATAGACACACTAATTCACATAAGAAGAGACAGAGAATATTAAATAATATTTCAATTCGTCTACAAATAAATTGCTTTTGAATTATTACAGTTGCTGTAGATACATGCGCATATAAAATATTAGTTATTACGAATTTCCCTGCAGAAAAACTGGTTAGGTAGTGTGATTTTGCTGTATACGTAACTAGATTTTTAAAGTGAATTTTGGCACTTGAATAGGTGGAACACATTCATAGTTTTTAGACACAAATACATTTAATAGATTTTGAAAATAATTTTTATTCGTGAGGGAAAGAACATCCTTATTTTGTAAAAAAGGTAATTTGAATTTATATTTCATTTCCATAACGATAATGTGTAAAAAATGTGGGATATTTATAACATTTATATACCGAACGGGAAAATCATTAGTCATTCCGTGTAAATTCTGTAGAGAATGAAAGTGACTTTAAATTTTATCTTACTTTTCGGGATTTTCAAATACGTTTATTTGAATGAAGGTAAGGATTAGTTTAATAAAAATTACTTTCGTTTCAATATTGTTGTATTTGTGAGGGCGGCCGTGGGTAGAGGGTGGGGAAAATACTCTTTACCACTGAATCGGCTATCTTATTGGTGAAACAGGATCTCTGTCGTCCAAGGATAGCTTCCTTAGATTTTGTAAGAAACAAGGGTCTGTAAAGAGCCCCTGTAAGTTGTTTTCCTGACACCAGCCTAGTTATAGCGTTAGGCACGCTAGCATTCATTCGCGAGGAATTTCGAGTGGGAGGGCCGCGAGTAAGTTGAAAAGAATTTCGGTTGACGTCAAGGCAGAGCATAGTCCATTCTAACAAATAACGAAATATTTAACGAAACAAAATATAAATGAATATTAGAAAAATCATAAAACGGATTACAGGATTTCTTAGAAACTAAGACCTATGATGCGTGAGAGAGAGTTTACAATAAAACCGAGATTCATACTACCTCCAAAATATCTGTTAGATAAGTCGTTGTCTTCAAATTAAAGTTCATAAAATCTATATCTTCTTCGTTGATATAGGTTGTAGATTTGAGACGAACTCAGGACAAGACTTTCATGAAATATTTATATCGGCAGACTATGAAGTCCCTTTGTAGAAGTTCATCTTCGTATGTAGAGATCTATGCTGAACTCCGGAGAACCCTTTTGGTCGAACTTCTTTCTACGAGAGACTTGTGGCAAACTCCTGAAGTAGCCTTTTCTATATGCTGTTCTTCACTCAGAAGGTTGATGGAGTACTCCTCGTTCTGAGCGCGAAATTCGATAATATTAGATGATCTTCTCCAATCAAAACATAGTATTTTCCTTACGTCAATGAGTTAAACAGGGGTAAAACAAGAGATTTGCCCTTTAGATGACGTCAAATCTTGGTGAGGAAAGTGGTGATAAGAGCTTGGTAGAAAAGAAGTTAACTTCCTTCTTTGCGAAAAGGGGATAAAACTTCTTTTGTTCATTTCACCCAAAATGGTTGACTTTTATGCTTTTTTTCCAATTCGTTTTTGCGTTATTCGTTCTATATAGAGGCTCTATACAAATAAGATCATCTACGTTACATCTTTGTTCCATTTGGAGGAAAATAACAACATTAATTCAAAAGGGGGTGACAAAAACGAAAGTTGTATGTACAGTAGACCTCCTTATAACACGGGTTCATATAACACGGCGAAAAATTGCGATTGTGTTCGTATAACACGCTAAAAGAGACTCGTATTACACGGTTAAACGTCATCGCCGACTCATGTCGCGACAGGATTGGTGGAATCTGGACCAATAGCAAATATTGTACAAACCGTTCAGTTTAAACGAGCACTGGACCTACTAAAAAACATTTATTATTCAACGGCCATAAAAATTATATTTTTATTAACGATGTCTCGAAAGTTAAGTTATTTTTATACGAAAAATTCGCTGATCAGAAAACACGCGCCGCCGTTCGATGAGCCGCTTCGCGACGAAAATAAGCTTAAGCAATGGCGTCGTCGAACGGTTCACACTCGATAAGTAATCCTACAATTTTTTTGTTTATAGCATAGTTTATATGGATTATTCCCAAAATATTATACGTGATTTGGAAATGTTGAGTCAAATTAGTGTAGAATCGATGAATTTTATGGAGGAACACCTTTCAAATAGCCGTAGTCCCTAAATTGCACACGTGCTGGGCTGTGATTGCCTCATGTATTTAAGTGACTCGTACAACACGTATTCATATAACACGGAACGTATCTACCGTGTAATAGGGGGGTCTACTGTACTCAACTATTATGAACGAGAAAGCGATTAATTATAAGGCTGGGGATGAGTTTTATATAAAATTGTAATTGCTAATATGACTGAAATCGTCAATAAGTTGGACGCTAATCGAGATATACACGACTCCATATCTTCCCACCCCTCGACCTTTACCAACAAAATTTAATGGCATAAAGCCTTTAATAAACAAACCTTACTATAAAATTTAAGAACTTTTTTGACAAAAAGCGCAGTAGTTATTATGCTTGAATAAGAATGAAAAAAATCGTCCCCAACGCACAAACATTTACACACATACACACATATAAATACATACAACCATCAATACATATAATTAATCTGTTTGAGTTTTAGAGGACTGCCGTATGTAATAAAAATTAGGACAGTGTTTTAAAAAAGAAATATGACGCTAAGTGTTAAAGCTTGTGAACCATTCCACTATTGTAGTTAGTTAATTAATACATGACTTTTTAGACTAAACAGTAAAATATCTGGAACGATAAGTGGCTATTTTATACTTTAACGCATTAAACACTACTTCGTAAACACTAGTCTGTTTAAAATGTTTTAAGAATATCTTTTAGAATTGTGTTTTTCAACAAAAACGAAATTGTACTGTATTTCAACTGCAGTTATTAAAAAAAATTATTTTATCTTTGATAATATCTGTTTATTTTATTTTAAATACAATAGATTTCTTCAATTTGAATCTTTTTGAGACTTTTGTACATTGATAATCAAGTGACATTATACTGTAAAAAAAAATCAGTGGAAATTCTTAAACCAAACGATCAACTTTAACTACTAACTGGTTAAATAAAATTGATTGAAATTAAATCAAAAGAACAAATATTGAACAAAAAATAAAATAAAATTGAATTTTTTGCTCAAAAATCTTGGAACAGGGTGATTTGTGAGGACTTTTTCCATTTGAACAGTTTAGAGGGTAAATGTTCTCAAAAATCCACTTAGTGACACACACACAACACAAAGTATTTAATGTGATTATTTTTAGGGTCAACCTATTGTTTCAGTAACTGCTTAATCTTTCATATAGAAAATAAAGAATATTTTCTATGTCTTTCTTTGTCTTTCTATGTATATTTTCTTGTCTAAACAATCTGAAAATATTATGTATATTTTCTGTAACATTTTCAGGTATATTAAGTTTAGAAACTAGGTTTTGACCATTGTGTAATTAATTTCATAGAAACATAAAAATAAACGAACAATCATTTATCGTGACACCGTCACAATACAAAAGCTGCAATTGGTGATCATTTTTTTGTTAATTTATCTAATTTAAAATATATGCTGTCTATCGCAAATTAGTAGTGTCTTGCCTCTGTAGGTTATCTTTTTCCTGTTAGCAATGATATCGTACCGTCATGTACCTAACTTCTCATTTAGAACTGAAATAGCATGACTTTCGATTTTCATCGAAGTTGGTATATAGTTAAGCCGGCCTCCTGCACCTAAGCTTTCCATATCTTCTCTCGACCGTCTTTTGTCTAACTCATTTTTGGAGATTAGGGAAAGACACAAAGATTGAGAACAGACAGAAGACAGTGGCTATTTATAGGTTTTGTTTGTTTTTAATAATTTATAGATTTATCCAGACTTTTGCTCTTTCAGTTGTAAAACCATTAACCTCTGATAATAATTGGATCAGGTCTGGTCAGTTTGTATTTTGAATGAGTAGCAGCAAACAAATAATTGTGTTATTAGTTTATTGCTGTTCATTCGGTTTTACGTTGTCATCATTTCCATTCATTTGTTTATCAAATGCATGATCATTTCTAATGTTAAATATGTCAAGATATTTTAATCGTCACTAATTATTTAATTAGTGTTACTATTACTTATTTTTTCTGCTTTTACACATCGATCGTGTTCCAGTCTATCACACTTATCACTAGTATCTGCAATAGAGGTTAGAAGCTGATATGTTTTTATTTGTTTCGATTTCGATCCCGATTTTCTCAATGGTCATGCTTTTTCAGTCCTAACTGCTCATAAATGTTGTCACAATGCATGCTTAGAGGCAACTTTGCTTTAAACTGCGTATTTCTAGTTCCTCTTAGTCAATCAATTGTAAGCACACCAGTGTCTTTTTGGTTCAGCATCTCTCATTAGGTTAACGAAAATTAGCATCAAACTAATTTTTGTACATACAATCTTCAAAAGCAAATCTCTTGGTTCCTATTAAACTTTACCGCTCTCTGAA
Organism: Centruroides vittatus; assembly: GCF_030686945.1. Lineage (NCBI taxonomy): Eukaryota > Metazoa > Arthropoda > Arachnida > Scorpiones > Buthidae > Centruroides > Centruroides vittatus. Next base: position 11,681 of record NW_027121438.1, on the reverse strand, counting down.
GAAAAAAGTTGTGAGCACACAATAATAAAGAATTTGCTTCACTGCGACATTATTTCTGTAAGGCACTTTTCGGCACTTGACAAAATCTATGATAGCTTTCATGCTAAGCAACAATCCTGGTTCTTTGTTTTTTTCCTTCTGGTGCTTCATTGTAGAATTTATGAAAAAATGTATAATGAATCTATGGTTTTATTTAAAAATACCTTGCAAGTTGATTGTAGAATCTTGCAGCAATTTAAAAGTGTCAAGTTATGTTTAGTTATGCTAATAACATAAATAATCCGAAAGTATGTACCGGATTTACTCGCATATAAGACGAGGTTTTTATTCATTTATCACAACTTTAAATTCCTAGGTCGTCCTATACGCGCGAGCGAAAAGATTTTTTGCGTTTTTGCATATAATTTTTGTGAACCGTGTATTCGCAGTTTTTCTCGGATGTATTTAAAAACAAAAGTGTTTTATCTGGGTCATTTGAATCGTTCTTGTATATTGTCAGGAGTAAAGATAAATAACAATATAAAAAACCAAAGTTTCTGAATTGAATTGCAGATTGAAATTTCAATTTTAAAATCAGACGGGAGCACGATATAAGTTTTATTCCATTCCCAAGTGAAAACAGATGATTATTCGAAAATCAGAATTTGGAGAAACGCACAAGTGTAATCGACAAAGAGAAAACTGAAATGTTAAAAATTAGCAAAAAAAAAGGTTCGTCATTGTCCAGCTTTACATGAACAAATTATGTTGTCAATTTTGCAAGATTATTTCCTAAAGTTTAAAATGCAAGTAATTTTTGTGGGACAGTGTTTGCATTTATGTTCTTTGATATTCTACTTGTGATTTAAAAAAATAAAATTAAAATTGTATTAATATATTGTTGGTACGTACATTTTAAAGTGGAACAGTATGTTACACAAATTATGAGGTCTGTAGTTCGGTGTCTGGTGCAGGCTACACAAAACAGGGTGTCCCAGGAAAATAGTTCTTGACTGTATGTAACATACTGAACTGTCTCGTTCCCACTATCACCAATTTTAACAGAACTATAAAATTTTCCCATCTGGAAATTTTGCTTACTGTAGATAACATACATGCAGCAATAAGTTTAGTTTGGCAAAATAATTAATTGCCACGCTTTATAACAGCCTGTACAGCTGCCCATATTGGTTAATATAACCAATATTCTTACTGAATAAACATTTCTGTTTATATTTTTGTTTTTTTTGTCATCTTTATATTTTCATCATCTGTTCCAATTTTGCAATATGCGTCTAGCTATGAACATTTGTTCATGGCGCTGTGAATTCACTTTTAAAGAGTGTATCGATATCTTATATGTTATTATATAAATTTTGTGAAATTAAATGCTTTTCAACGTATATTATATTTACAGCTAAACTAAATGATTCTTATGAATGGAAATTTGCTGCGATAAAGGTATAATATACTATGACAATCTTATAATTTACTTATATATATGTATATATATTTATTTAAACAATTGTGCTGTTTTTTTAAGAATCCCCATTTCATAACCATGGATAAATCTCAGAATAAAATGATAGCAGGACTTCATTTTCGAATTCTTAAAACTCTTCAAGAAAAACTAAAATTTCGGTACTTTCAAAATTTTCTTGTAATTTACGTTTAATATTTATTTCTATAAAATGTTTAATAAAAACAAAAATTACAGAACCGATTTCTGAAGAAATAAATAGTTAAACAATAACCAAACACCTTCATCTTTGCTGAGAAAATTTATTTATAACAAACGTTTTCGACCTGTTCCATAGACCATTGTCAGGTTGAAAATGTACAACTGAAAGATTTTGTTCGACAAGATCGAATACAAATATTTAAATTAAAAAAAAATTGACAACGGATTAAAAAATAATATATGAGTAATGTGTGAGCCACGGAAGAGTTGGAGGAAGTCGTACTGCTCCTTCCGGCAACAGGTCGTTGACCTACTCACTTGTCAAGGATGGCGGTTACTTTTGTTACGCATTACGCGAGTGGAGGAGAGTAAGGGGGTCGACGGTAAGGCGTTACAAACAGTCGAATAAAGACACCATTTTAACAACGAAACAATATTTATTAAAATCAACGAAAAATTTAATTACAATTCTAAGTTCTCTAAGCTACAATTCTAACTCTCAATTTCGCGTAAGGGGAGCCCGAGAAAGAGTTTACAGATACCAATTTCATACCTCTTAGCAAGTTCCGTAGAAGATAGAATATCCAATTAAAATAGGCACTAGGTCAAATGTATAATCCGACTGCGGAGGCGTTGATTTATCCAAAAATTGCACTCGGAAAACTTTGGGAATTGGTATATTTCAAAAAATATGTGGATGACATCTTTATATTATGGAATAATAACCGTAAGATAAATGAACTCATTGAAAGCATCAATCGTAACAACGACGGCCTAAAACTGAAATTAGAACAGAGAAGTTCCGTAATAATATATTTTTTAAACATCAACATCTAATTCGAAAAAGGGCATTTATCCACCAGTGTTTACGTTGAACCAACGCACAGTCCGCTTTATATTCTCTCGCAATCAAATGTTTCATATCATTATAAGATGGCAGCATTCCAAGCTCTAATCGGAAGGGCTTATCTATATTGTGACAACGTTATGGACAGAGCAAAGGAAATTGACAGAATTCTACAAGTAACCGAAGCCTTAGGGTACAAAAAAGACACAATAACAGGAATTATTAAAAGAAGCGAGAAGAGCATAACAAGAGGCTTAAAACAAGGTCCCGGTAAAATCACAAAATTCACTTATAACAGATGTGTCAAAGGCATTATGAAAGAAATTGCGAACCGCAAAGAGTCAACAACAATTCTGGAAATAGCCCCAAACCTATATAAAATTTTAAGAAATGACAAGGATAGCATTAGGAGAAAGAAAAAGCAGGTGTATATAGGATACGGTAGGAAAACGCACAGCTGGGAATTAGGAAAGATTATATCGGCGTTACAACGAGGAATTTGAGTGTAAGACTCGAGGAGCACATGTATAACATCAGAAAAAGTTTCAACGTAACGGTACTATCCTAGATGGCTCAGATCCGAAGCTCGGTAGTTAAGTGGGGTGAAGCGGACATTATCAAACCCGTGAGCTCCCCAACGTTAGTAAAGACCGCTGAGAAAATAGGGATTTATAAGAGCAAACTAGAAGAGACGTATATAAATGCGAGGGAGGCGGAAGGCCTTCCATCGGCCTGGAAGTATATTGTTAAAAAGTTTGTCAGGAACTCATAATTTACGCGTTAATTTTATTGTTCTAAATAGTATTAGTTGATACTTATATTTAGTAGTATTTCTGAGTACAGTCAAACCTGTTTTTATGCGAGGGATAGGAACCGCATAAAAGAAAATGCATAAAAAAATCGCTCGAAACTTCACGAGTGGCTATAAAAAATAGTTTTCGCAACACAATTAAAAAAATATTTTTTTAAGCGGTCAGTAGGGACCGCATAAAAAGTCGCACGTAGAAAACTCGAAACCGTACGAAATAACTAGGAATTGCTTTTTTAACTCTTTGGGCCTTTTTCTGCAACACCTAATGGGGAAAAATCCTCTAAGAATTTTAATTTTTATACTAATTAATTATTTCCACTTAAATACGAATCTATCATTTAAAAGTTAAAAATAATCGTTAAATAATGATTTTATTTGATAAATATAGCTGCAGGAAGTGTTATTTCATTTAACAAGGGGTGAAATTTCACACCTGCAGTCTAAAGCTGGAGGGGACCTAACTTACCGCATCTGTTCAAATATAACATAATATTTATGGTTTTTATGCTATTAAAGTAAGAGGGGACCGAAATAAACGTATAAGAAAAAAATTTTACTGAATAAAAAATGAAAAAACCTGCTGATGTCATAGAAAACAACCAATAGAGTTTTTAAAAATTTTACAGGAGTCAATTATGTTCCAATTTGATTGAAATTTTCATATACCGCACAAAAAAAGTCGCACGAAACAAATCGCACAAATAAAAATCGCACAGAAAAAGACCGCACAAAAACAGGTTTGACTGTATATTTATATTTAATTCTTTGTTTTTATTATATGCATGTTTTATACATTACACGTATATTATTTGTTTTATCCATATCCAATTTTTTTGAAATTTCAATATTTGTATTCGATCTTGTGGAACAAAATCTTCCAGTTGTCCATTTTCAACCTGACAATGGCCTATGGAAAGGGTCGATAACGTTTGTTTTAAATAAACTTTTTCGCAACGATAAAGGTGTTTGGTTATCTATATATATAATCGAGACGAGTTGATGATAATAGTAATAATAATAATAATAATAATCAGTGCAGAGCCCAAACGGTTAGGAGTTGAAAGTTGAAATTTGGTACACAGTTAGGGTACGTCACGAGAACGCACACTAAGAAGGGATTTTTCGAAATTCCTCCCCACGGGGGAGCGGGACAGGATAAAGTCTTAACACTTCCATCAACAATGCAAAGTGTTAAGTAACAATGAAAGTGTCAACAATGGAAGCGTTAAGAATGGAAGAGTCAACAATGGAAGTGTTACGTAACAATAGAAATGTTAACAGCCCAAACGGTTAGGAGTTGAAAGTTGAAATTTGGTACACAGTTAGGGTACGTGACGAGGACGCACACTAAAAAGGGATTTTTCGAAATTCCTCCCCTCGGGGGAGAGGGACAGGATTAAAGCTTAACACTTTCATCAACAATGGAAATATCAACAATAAAAGTGTTAAGTGAAAGCGACGTGCAAGACGCAAATGCAGTTTTTTCGCTTTTGCGAGAAATCGAACATATTTTTAGACCCATCTAAAAATCTTCTAATTAGTCTGAAAACAGGGGTTCCAATTCTTACATTCTGTGATAAAGGGTAAGGTTGACTATAACGTAATAATCTTAATTTTCTCTAAATCAGTTAGGAGTTGAAACTTTTGGTACTTAAATTTGGTACACAGGGTACCAAATTTAAGTACCAAAGTGTTAAGTAACAATGAAGCAATTTCAATTAAGGTAATTTTTAAACATTTATAATAGTGCAATAGTTTGCATTATAATAAATTTAATTGTAACTTTTCGCCTCATCTTTAACCAAAATATAATTATCTGCACACAACTAGTTATTCCATAGTTAAGCCAGTAGATGATTACTTTGGAAGATTAAACAAAAATGGAACATGGACAGAAATGATTGGAAAAATCACAAGACAGGTAAGTGATTTAATTATTAGACAGTTACATTGATATATTATATTATTGTTTTGTAAACTTTTTTCTTATTCTAAACAACTCTTGTATTTGGAAACCTGATGCAAATAGTCTGTACGTTTCAGTTAGGGATTGGCTGTTTGGAGATTTTCACTTTTTAAAATTTTATAAATAAAGCCAATTTGAAATTATTTCTAACGTTATGGTATGAAATGTGATGCATGTCTTGTGATTATAATCTGTACAAAATTTGTATTTAACATCATATTCAATATATGGCTGCGTTTATGCAGTCGCGAGAAAAAGGAAACTTAGGCAACAGAAATCTTTTCAAATCTAAATTAGAATTAGAGATGAAATTTAAGCAAAAAGGGGATATGGAATTCTTGTATGTAACGTGCGAAAACAGCGCCAATTTTTTTTCTTTTTAAAAGTTAAACTGGTTGCACTTTTTCTTGTACTTTTCTGTCTTTTCTAACTTGGCACACACGCTATAGTTCGGCGCTTTCGCGCAAAACAACAAAATGGCAACGATAGAGGATGCGGGAAAACTGTCAAATGTGAAGAAAACGCCCTAGAAGCAACAAGAAAAAAAGAGGAGGAGGGCATAAATAACAGGAAAAAAATGCTAATATATATGCCCCAAAAGTAAAATCAGATTATCACAAAGGAATGTTTGTAGCAACATACACATTGCAATCCCATCAGAGTAGAAAGACACATGCAAACGGTTAAAATAACGGAAAAAAATATGCAAAGGACACCTGTTTATTTAATAAAAAATATAGCCACCAATGGCAGCTATACAGAAAGCTAAAAGATGAGCCATGCTAGTAATGAGGGAATTAATGTTTGGTTGAAGTATCCATTTCCAAGCTGAATCCACTATGTTTCGCATATTATTTACAAAGTATGTGGCAAAGGTTCCTGGTAGATATCACACCTCAAAGGGACCTCAACCAAAGGCATCTGGCACCTCAACCAACATTGATGAGGTGCCAGAAATGTTCGATGAGAAAAAAATTTGGCAAAGCTGTCAGCAAAAAAGAATGAGAATTTTTTTATACTGGTGAGAGTTTGCCATGCAATGTGCGGTTAGGGATATTGTTTGAACACCGTATCAGTTACGGTCTGCGCCAGTGGCTAATCTACCGTTTCTACAATTCCTGTGAAATACTAGTCCACGTTTAAAGTACCATTATTGTGCATTAAGGCTTTCTGTTACGGTATACGATGCCTTCCCAAACTCTAATGTTTGGGGTTAGTGCGAGACTCAATTAAAACGACTGGCACATAATTTTTCCTGTCACACATGTTTATGGTTTTCATTCCTCCATAGAAAGAAGTAAAATTCATCTGTAAACAAAATCCAATTCTATTCAGTGGTGCACTGGTGCAGTTGTGATTACAACTGTACCACGCTATGTGTGCAGTCCTATGTCTAGCAGTAAATGGCATCTTTATTGCTTGTTGACGTATGTACGTTCAGTCTTACTTTATGCAATTTCTTGCAAATGGTTTTGGTAAACATTCTTGATAGCCCTTATGGCCCGACACAGCTGCTTGTTTTTGTTGCTCAAACTGAGTATCATATGAACCAATGCATATGCAAACTTAATCATTTGCACATCTCGTTCACCTCTACCTATCGTGCAATTATCATGTGGCTACATGCATTCTTTCGTGATGTTGCAATTTCACTTTCCAGGAAAAGTATTTTCGCTTATTTTTCGTTTTATCGTTTTTAAAATTTATTTTCTTTGTAGAATTCATTTTCTTCCTACTTTTGCAAAAGCACAACAAAAGGAAGATGAGAACGGTACTTCTTATGTGCGTGACTTTGATTTGCTTGTTTTTTTCTGTCTTGTTTTTCTCATTTTGCATCTTCTGCATCTGCATGAATGTTGTCTAATATTTAATTGTATTCAATAGTATACATTATTTTTTTGTTACTATTTTTGTAACTTTTTAGTACCTTAGGTAAAATTTATGTAATGTTTGTAGAATTTTCATAGAATAATGTTATTACTCAAATAATATTTTTCAAACACCATAAAAATCTAGCAATGAATTGTAAAACTTTCTCAGCAACATTTAGCCACAAAAGGTTAAATGCACCAATTTTTTTAATATGCAAACTTCTCTAGAAAATTTTATATTATTTCGATAAAATCACAGCACTTATTAAGCTACAAAGGAAGTTAATTAAGTTGTGAGATTTTTGCTGCCGATACCAAACAAAAAGGGAGAAGTTCCACTACAACCCGACGACAACCACAAGAGGACAAACAGGAAGAAATCTCCCTCAACAAAATTGAAGAAGAAAGTAAACTTCAGAAAAGTGCAGAACCGAACACTTTCCGAGAAGTGAAGCCCCAAGGTAACCACTAGTTTAACGATTTCCAGGAAATTCCAGGGAAATCCACCGAAAGCCGTATCTTCGAGCTCCCTTTTATTAACAGCGATTCGTGTCTCTTTCGCGACTTTTATAACTTTGTGCGAAATGTTTAAACGAGAACGACATCGACCTCCGTGAAATCATCAAAGAGGTATGCTAACTATCAATGTAAACTCTCTCTCGGCCCCCTATGTGTATTTATAAGCTAGAGAATTCAGTCGATAGATTCTGGATGTTAGATATTGTAATCAACTGGTTGTTATCTAGTAAATCTTTGTTTTATTGTTAAATGGTTTTATTGACTCGTTTATTGCCTACACCTTACCGACGACCCCTCTTGACCAGACAAAAAGAATTTCAACCCCTTGGGATTAGTATTGCCCCTCGTAAACCAGCCATTTTCTAATAAGTGGGCAGGTCTCACTGAGCTGTTGCCAACAAACAGAGGTACAACCTCGTTGTACCTCCCGGCATCTACCCACAAAATCAATACCTGTGTTTAATTTCAAGTAGAAAATAAAGAAATAAAATATATTGTTTAGATGTAAGCAAAACGAACCAGAGGATAACCTATTTACAAGAACTAATAAAAAATCTCTCTTGACAGAAAAAACTCCAGATTTCCAATCAAACACACAGGTAAGAAATACAATATTTTTAAAATATAAATTGAAAAAAAACTATAATCGATTAAGTGATGATTTTCAACATGAAAAAATAAAAATATTTTTACAACACTGTAACTAACCATTTTTAACACTTATTTTCAATAAAGTGGTTTAGGTAGTAAATATATAGGAATACAAGAGTAAAAATATAATCTGTATTTATAAACATAATTTATTCAAAATTTGTACATTGATATAAATATATATGAAAATAATGATATATATTTAAGATAAATAAGTAAATAATTATGTGGGTATCCCAGGAGGTAGGACGAAGTCGTACCTCTTGTTGTCGGCAAACAGGTCGGTGAGACCTGCCCACCAATCAGAGGATGGCTGGTTCACGATTGTGTTGAACGGTTCCGAAGGGTCGGGATTAAATTTGTCAGGTCTTGTGGAGGAGGTGGGTGGGGTCATCGGTAAGGCGTCAGCAATATACAAGTGAATGACACCATTAACTACAAAAGCGGGGATTTATTTGTTGACATAAGCGAAGATTACAAATTCTAACATTGAGAATTGTTCTGACTTGGTTCCTAGCTTTCTAATACACGTAGGGAGGTCCGAGAGAGAGTTTACATTAATTCTTTATCATACCTCTTCGATTGCTTGGACGAAGCAGCGGGTTCTCAAAAAGGGAGACTCTTCTAAAATCGTCGAGTGATCGAGTGGAATGGCTCCGGTTCCTGGAGAGTTGCTCGAAATTCGACAGGCTTTTTTCTCTTAGCCAATACCCCGTTGCTTGTTGCACGGACGCTTGACTCCTCAGTCCTTGAATCTCTTCCCTTTTATCTCTTGAATCACGTTATCTTTTTATGCCAATCACGAAATTTAGCGCTTAGTTCCCCGTGACACATTCGATGAGTTCCCTTGAAAAAGGAAACGACTTTGGAGAAGGAAATGTAATCATCCTCTGGTCATAAGTCTGGCAAAAATTGTGAAAGAGGGAAAAAATGAAAAAGTTTTCTTTTTCATTTCCGTTCGGTCTGGCTCACACAATTAGATAACACAGTAAAAAGACACATTCTTAATGTATACTAAGCAATAAGTTTACACTTCAATACAACAGAATGCTAAGTAAATATAAAATAAAATCAAAAATATATGGCAGAACGTATATGGGGTGGTTCAGTGTAATCAATCCTTTGAAATATATCGAAGACAAGCATCTTAAAGAAAAGTTTCTTATTTTAAAATTGTTAGACTTCAAATGGGCTAGAAGATATCGCTATGTCAGAAGATGGCATAATGTCATTATATATGGACCATTTATTTAGAAAGTGGTGTAAGTTTAGGTTTGGAAAAAATTGAGAAATCACATAATATACATACAATTTAGTGTAAACTTTTTATTTATAAACAATTTACACTTAGCATTTTAAAATAACCATAAGCTTTGATCAATTAAAAATTCATTGGTAAATGACATTGCATAAACATTGATTATGAAAGTGGTGTAAGTCCATTTTCTGCATTGTAATTAAGCACTTGGGCTGTCCATAAATTACATCTGCATTTTCCTTGAACTTTTACTCCCCCCTTTCTTGTCCCAGTTTGTCCAAATTTTTGTATCCCTTTCCCTGTTTGGATGTCCAACATAATGCAACTTCCATTAAAAACTTCATCACTTCATAAATGATAGATACCATAAGTGGAAATGAAACATACAAGAAACTTTGAAATAAATATAATAAAATGCATAAACTGTATAAAATTTAATTAAATAAATGGATGTCCACTAATGCTCAACTTGTCTGACTTGTCTTAAGGGCGGAAGTTAACCCTCTTTTAAGACAATTCGCTTCCAGTGTTGACATCATTTATGGACAGCCCTTTACAACAGAGGAATAAAACTATGAATTTTACCACGTAATAAAATCCATGTAATCCATGAAAAAATCCATGTAATAAACCTAAATGAAAAGCAGTGTCTAATGGGAAGCTCATAATAATGATCAACTTATAAAATAGTTTAACGATAAGTAAATATTATTAATATTCAGAATAAACGACACTATTTTATTTCTTGTTATTATATATAAACAAAATCAGAATAAAACATAATGTGTTTTAAGTGAAATTGAGTTTTACATAATAGAAATTTAATGAATTTTACAGTTCAATAATTATGAAAGTGGTGTAAGTCCATTTATAGCCCAGAAAGAATATATCAGTTTAGTTAAATTCACATAGAAGTCTTTATGCAATCAACTTACATATTTCTAAAGTCATAGAAACATTGTCAAACTTAGTACACTTTATTTATATTTTTGAATCAACTAAAACGCAAATGTTTAAATATTTCAGAAGAAAAAAAAAGGACTTACACCACTTTCAAAATGAACGGTCCATGTATTGCTAAATCTCCAAAAATAATGTCAATTTACAGGTATCCCTTACTTAACGCGGGATTTGATTAATGCGTGAAATTAATTGCAGCAATTCTTTTATATAAGAGCCAGATTCAATGCAGCATTACCAGCTTTTCCTATTTAACATAGATCAATATCTATGTTAAGTAAAAATTTTGATTAAGGCCATTTGAAATACGCGGTAGCATCTAGGGATTAATTAACCGCGTTCATCAAGGGAACCCTGTAATTTTATTAAACTAAAACCTATACTCATTGTATACTCTGACTCTACACAACAATATTCAACTTTTAACTAACATTTGTTACTGTTGAATGTATCAATTACTAGCATTTTTTCATATAGATGTAACTGTGCGTATGCACATCTGTTAATGCAGCGGTTCTTAACCTTTTTAGTGGTCAGCACCCCCTTGAATATGAAAATAAGCTCTTGCACCCCCTTAAAAATGTGTGTATATTTTTATTCAAGAAAAAGACATTTATTGCATAAACAAATGCCGTGTTTATTTGCAAATATATATTACTATATAACATAAAAAGCAACATTTAAATTTTAATGGCTAGGCTGTTGTTTATTCGTGATAATTCTATTAAAATGAGGCTCTGTTTTGAAAGAGCCACGCATAAGTCATCAGATGCATTTAAGCGATTTCTGGCTCTTGTTTTCATGTGCAAAAGTGCTGAAAATTCCATTTCACAATGGTAGGTGGTGGCAAATGGTAAAAGTGTCTCTGGTGCTGCTTTTGCCAATTGTGGATAAGTTTCTAACTATTTACATTAGAACTGTTCTAAGTCTTGATTTTGAAATTCCATTTCCATACGTGCATTAGCTTTTTCTTTTTTTTAAAACTTTTGAAATTTCTCTCAAACTTCTGGAAATGCTCTCTCGCATCCCTGAGGGTGCACGCACTCCACGTTTTAAGAACCACTGTGTTAATGTCTGTAAACTTCATTGTATATATGACGAAAAGTGCTTTAAAACTCACTAAAAAACTATTATTTTT
>NW_027121437.1:0-4856 GCF_030686945.1 Centruroides vittatus | reverse complement strand
TAATTTATATTTTTAAAAAAAACCTAATATAATATTACAGATTTTATTCTTCTATCACCGAATGTTATTGCAATCCGATTCCATTATGTCATATCAACGAATTGTTGCCTAAATATCTTGAAAGTATATAGACTAACAAACTATTGCAGAATTTTTCGGCGAGCATATATTTATGATCTAGAAATTTCTGATATTTTATATATGTAACAATACCAGAAAAGAATGATATTTGAAATCCGTGAAAATGAAATGCTTCGTTCAGTAATTTTGATAGCAAGAAACTTAAATCCCGTGGAGGATAATCCTTTTAATTCCCTCAGTGTATCTGTTTTTAATCGTTGATATTTTAAAACTATTCTCATATTTAATTTATCAATATATTTCTTAACAAAACATTATCAGAAAAGAAGCTGAAATTTTGTGGCAAGATTCTAGGTCCGAATGACGCGGGGGGAGGGGGGCAAACTGTCGACCCCCCTGGGGGAGCAAAAAAGTCAAAGGAACCATACCTGTATATGTGCGCGTTCGCGAGATATGGCCCTCGAAAGTTGGGCCGACGTCACGCGGGTTCGCGGGCAAAAAAGCCGGGTCACGTGACCCAATATTTTTTTTTTCGATTTTTCCGCCTCTCAGTGTTTAAAAAAAGCGTGCCTCCCCCTTTCCTAGTCCCCCGCGCGCCTCCCCCCTCCTGTCCGAGCCGCCGCCGCCGTCTCCCCTTCGCACGCGGCCCGCGGGCCAAGTCTCCCGCCCGCAGTCGTCCGGAGTCGCCATCTATTGCCTGTAAATACAAGTATCTATTATTATTACACCTCTTACCTGAGCGGGGATTCGAACCCCCGTCCTGGCAGGCGCCGGTCCACTCCCGTACGCACCCGCCCGTCAAGTCGCTCTGCCAGAACCTATTCGGAACTCATATTTCAGGCATGCGAGGCCGAGGAACGCACTGCGCATGACTGACCGTCCACGCGGGCCCCACCTCCGCCAGAGATGCAGCGCGCCCGACCACGCGGCCCCACCTCGGCCGCGAAGTTGAAGCGGGCCCCTCGCGCGGCCAATGGCGAGCCGGCCGCGGGTCACGTGACCGCGGCACGGCCTACCGAAGTGTTATAAGCCCGTACGCCGCCTTCGGGCCATTGTTCCTAGTTTCACAACTGCGTTCAGGTATGTAGAGTATGTTTACAAATTTTTCAGTACAGTAGAGCGCCGTTAACCCGCGGCAATTGGGGTCCAAACTGCCGAAAGCCTTCGAAACGCAATTTTTAGTTGTACTTCCGAAAATTTTCACTTTTAAATTTTACCCCATTTTTGAGGGTCTCGAAAGTTCTTACATAGGCATTTTGGGGGGCCCGGATCTCGCGAAGGCTCGCCCGTACAGTACACCCATAATTCAATATTTCCGCCGCGGCGTACGTGGTCCGCGGCCGAAAGATTTTATGATAATGCATAAATTACAAGAAATGAAGTGATTTACGTTATTCTCGATATTCGTTATTCTAGTTCTTATTCTCGATCTTCGCCATTCTACTTTGAATTTCATTGTAAGTTATTTTCTTCGTTATTGATAAATATAAGACTCATCTTCTATGAATGCCTGTTTGAAGTTGTAAGCCAGCATTTAAATATTTAATCTGCGATAGTGCAAAATTGGGATCCGAGCTCTTTCCGCGGCTTAACGGCGCTCTACTGTATAACACTGATTGTCAAATACTGCAAAGCAGTATTTGACAATCAGTGTTTAACAGTGTTTGGAGTATTTGTAATTGACTTGTATTTGTAGAATGCCATTTAACTGTGACCGATCAGCGTCTCCCGTTGTGGATCCCGACGACATATTTGACAACTTGACCTCGTACGAATTTCGTACCTACCTCCCCACCGAAGAGGCCGCTCAGAAATTTTGCCATCTTGTGGGGCTCGTGCCACATCCGGACCTCACCGGTTCCATACCGCCGTGTCCTCGTTGCGGAGGTAAGCATCGCTTGATTCTCGCATATACAGGAGCAGCCGATATTCGCAGCGCTGCGTTTCGGTACGTTTCGAAGCAATTTCAATGTGTTTGTCGTAATTTTGCAGGACCCATGCTGAAGGAACCGGCTCCATCTGAGAGGTTCGGATTCGTCTACCGCTGCGAAAAACTGAAACAAAAAAAAACAGTTAAACGACGGACAGGCGGCACCGTCAGGAGGGCCGTGTGCACCGGTAGCCTGTCATGCACCCACAACACGTTCTTCGAACGGGCGAAACTGTCAGCACTAGAAGTATGATATTACAATCGATTGTCGCTTTCTGTAATTTGATCGTGCCGATTACGATGACGTATGTATAACAGATGTGTTTTCTTTGTATTTTACAGGTGCTGACATTGGTCTATTCGTGGGTGATGCAGCTGCCGGTCACCATCGCGGCGGAGCAATGCCGCGTGGCCCTCGCGACAGCGGTAGATTGGTACAACTTCTGCCGGGAAGTTGCGGAAGTTTTCGTCTCCCATGCTCAAAACATCAAGCTTGGCGGTGAAGGCTTGCACGTCGAGGTGACCGTCGACCCACGTTGCTGACGTAGCCGAAATGGCTGTCTATATTAATGTTATTTTTTCTATCTTTTCAGATCGACGAGACCTTCACCCGGAGGCGAAAATACAACCGCGGCCGCGTAGGTGTAGGCACCCAAATTACAATCTTTGGTGCCTACTGTCGGGAAACGCGAGAGCTGATGTACTGGCATGTAAGTAGTAGCGAAACATTACTTCCTTTTATTGTTCAGTTATCGTGGAAGGCACACTGTCCGGCACACATTGGCGCATTTCAGACGTGTTATATTTTCTCGTATTCTTTCAGGTGGACAACAAAAGCAGACGTGTTCTGTGGAGCCACATGCTCAGATACATCGCTCCAAATTCCATCATCGTTTCCGACAGCGCGGCCCAATATCGCGGTTGTGCGGCTTTTTTGGGCTTCTCTGGACATAAGATCGTCAACCACAGCCAGCGGGGCCCCGGGAGGTAAGAAGCACGAAATTGTGCTATGTGCTAATTGAAAGAAATGAACGGGCGTTATGGAGAAGCGACATTTATCTGTTTTTTTTTTGTAGATTCGTGGACACTGATGACCCGGAGGCCCACACTCAGAACATCGAGTGCAGAAATCGCTGGCTGAAGAAGTCCATAAAGTCGCTCCGCACGGACAGGAGCCTGCAAAGCTACACCTGCACGTACGTGTACAGGACGCGGTTCCTGTCCCAGTGGCCAACAACATCGGCCAAATTCCGGCAGTTTCTACGGGACATCGTGGCCGTCTACCCGGGCCCCGGTCGCCAGGGTCTTCAACTCCAGACGATCGGTGTGCCCGTGGATCAACATCTGCCGCCAGACGTGCCCTATTTCGATGTTCCCGTGCACGAGGGCGACGAAGAGGAACGGCAGGGGGATGACGACCGCCCAGTGAGTAGTGCAGCCTGTGTATAGTGCGCGCGACCAAAGGATACTTCTTTGCGGATGTGAAATCTGGATTATGTGCTTTTTCAGACAACATCGGGCGCCACTACCACCACCTTCGTCATCGACCCCCAGGACCTAGCCGAGGCGGGGACCAGCGGCCTCACCCCGTCCTCACCTACAGAACATCAGGAACAGGCTAGGCGTCGCCAGGTAGCGAGAGGAGGACGTCGCGGGAGAAGCAAGAGGAGACGCTGTTAAAAGTGAGTGCAGAATCTGTTTTTTTGCCCTTTTCTATCGGTAGTTAGAATGTGTTAGAGATAGCGAAATAGAAGCAGCGCGATCGGGTTTAGATCGAAGCTGAATAGAAGCGCGATCGGGTTTAGATCGAAGCTGAATAGAAGCGCGATCGGGTTTAGATCGAAGCGGAACAGAAGACATCTGATGTTCGAAAAGCATTGCTCTTTGCAGCTTTGAGTGTTAACGCAAGGAAAACTTTTTATGCCGAGAATTTCGTTAAAGGGTTGCCCGATGTTGTTTGGCTGGAATGGGTGCGTCATCTGAACATCCATTCCAGCTGAACAATATCGGGCAAGCCTTTTAACCAAGAAGAAGAATGCCCAGCGAACAGTGAAGCTTGTGTGTGTGTGTGCATATATATAGTGCTCGTTACCGAAGGATACTTGTATGCGAAACCTGGATTATATGCGAATGTTCGGACACCATCTTCGTCGTCGTCCAACAGTGAAGCTTGTGTGGATATAGGCCGAGGAGGAGGCGGCGACCTCACCCGTTCTACACAAGATCGGAAACATGCTAGACGTCGTCAGGTAGCGAGAGGAGGAGACTCTGTCGAAGGTGAGTACATGATCTGTTTTCTTGGCCTTTTCGGTAGTTAGAGCGTGTTAGCGATAGCTCGAAATAGAAGAAGCGCTCTCTGTTTACGTAGGAGCGGCGTCGGAGAAAGCGTTGCCTAATTAGTCTTGTTAATCGGGCTTTTCTTTGGTCGTTGTCGACGAGTGTCGTTAGAATAGGGCTTCATTTGGGCAAGACTGCCGTTAAACGCCCGACAGAATTAGCGAAGAGAGCGGCGAGTCCCGACGGCGCTCCCCGGAAGTGGCGGTCGAGAGGTGACACCCTCGTGTTTGGTGGCTTTTCTTTGGTCGTTGTCGACGAGTGTCGTTAGAATAGGGCTTCATTTGGGCAAGACTGCCGTTAAACGCCCGACAGAATTAGCGAAGAATTTTAAATTTTACCCCATTTTTGAGGGTCTCGAAAAGTTCACATATAGTCATTTTGGGGGGCCTATATCTCGCGAAGGCGCGCTCGTAGACCCATAGTTCATTAGACTTTTTTTGTTCCTATCAGTATGCTCTACAGCTCTGTTAAAGTCCCAACCGCGTCATTCGGACCTAGAATTGTACCG
>NW_027121436.1:0-11372 GCF_030686945.1 Centruroides vittatus | reverse complement strand
AATTCGGCTAATTGTCCAAATTTTCATTATCCCATCAAACATATCAAAACCATTCGAAACACATATACTTAATTTCGACTGATAAAATCGTCCAAATAATGAAATTCTTGCATATTCAACGTTAATGCATTGAAGCCCGGGTTGGGTCTTAGACCAAAAATCTCGATGACTTTCTATCTTTTTGCCACTCCTCTGCAAACTTTTGCCACCGTTATGTCGTCAGTATTTTTTCTTAGGTTATCGTCTATCTTGTTCATTTAACACTTTCTGGGACGATTCATGCATTAATACTGAACTGGTGCCAAGGACAGCTTATTGCACTTCAAACTGGGTCAGATAGAGCGTGTAATCTGTGGTATATCTATTGCTAAATATCTAGCAATTCCGTAATAATAAATGTCGTAACTATATTAACAATCTTCGGATTCGAGCTAACGGGCACTTGACTATTGTAGGAAATTATTCCACTCGAAATCTAAAGGCCTTACGACATTCTAAACTATAAATGCCGAAATAAACAGTCTTACAGTGCTTCTTTACCGAATTTATTGCTTCTGTAATAATACCATCAAAACGACCATTAAATTCTGTTGACTAGATGAATTATTAATTTTGTTTTCCATTTTAAAATGACTCTGTTTCTACTTAGTATTTGAATAGTTCAGCATTAGTTTGTGTTCGTACAGTTTGAAATACCTGTTGGAAGCTTATATAACGTAATGTTTCGTCTGGTAAGGTGGATAAAACATAAAAGGAGAGAAATGAAAGACCACTGATATAGTAGAATCTTAGGAGGCTTTTAATAATAGGGATGGGTGAAAATAAAGCATAAGTGTGCTTAAAAGCACTCCTATATTATTTCAAATTTTAAAATAAAACTTTTATTACATTTACATGATAATGCAATTTTTTATTGTACAGGATATTGTTTTTTTATATTATGTTATCATTATTTGTCTTTGAAATATACCAAGAAATTCCAACCTATTTTATTTAAATTATCTTATATTTTTGTAGAATATCGAAATTCGAATGTTGTCAAAAGATATGATGATATTAATTTACACTTTAATAAAACTTGCATCTCTGATTATGTTATAAACTTTCATCAATTTTTTTTCTTTTCAGCTTAAAATAATATATTTTACAAACATTATTAATAATAATTCTGTGTTAAAATTTTGTTCTTAGGAGTCAAGCATAACTAAGACTGAAATTATTACTACAAAGGTCGACTTACATAAAAGATTATCAGTCCGAGTGACCAATCTAACACATATGAAACTTCTTTAAATTGTGTACAGAAGAGTAAGAAATTTTAAAATGATTTATATAAATAAAATCTTATATATAAATGAGGATATCTGTTAGTTGTGTTTGCTATCCACTCCGAGGCTGTTCGACTAATTGCTACGAAAACGAGCAGTTACGTTTAAATGCTTGTAATTTAGATGATGTCGAACATTCCACTCTAAGATATTAATTGAGTTTTTATACATCAATTAATTTATATTTTCATTCGATTTGCCGATTTACATGTAGCGCAAAAAATTGGCAAAAAATTTAAAATCGTAAACTAAATATAATTCTTACAGAGAAAAAAATATATAATTTAAATATATATATATATATATATATTACATTCACTTAATTACTGCGAAAAGATAACATATAGCGCTTACCACTTAGATTTTTTTCATAATTTCTTAAGTGCCTTCTAGTAGTGAAATGAACAAAACAACCAAACACCGGTAATTAGTTTCTCGTGGGGTTTTGGCATTGCCAACCAGCTAGCCACGTGCAGTTTTGCAGGTTTTCTTCATGTTAGTGACACGTAAGTAGGGGCCAGCCTTACATAAAGTTTTTCCTAGGATGCATTCCCCTCAACAAATTGCTGCATGTGTTAGTATGCCATAACCAAATAAATCAAACTAATTCTAACGAAGGATTATTTACTGTGAAAAGGTAAAAATGCTGGGCTGCAACTTTTGCCACAATGTTCTCAATTCTTTTAGTTGTGTCTTGCCCCTGCACATCATACTTTTTCTGTTAGCAATAGCGTCGTGTCAATCATCTTTCATGAGAAAAAACCATTTTGAATTGAAATAAGGTCACTTCCGATTTGTATTGGAAATTCGCATATACCTAATCGATGTCTTTTGTCTTTAAGCTTCATACGTCTGGTTTTGACTTTAAGCACTTACAGATCTTTAAATCTGGTTTTTGCTCAAAATACATGCAATCAGCATCAGTGGAAATTTATAGTTTTACAATTTTTTGAAGTTGCAGTCCAATTATGCTGCTAATAGAATAAATTATATAAATTATACTCTCTTACAATTTGCTGAAGTATACATAGAATATTACTTATTATATACAATACATTTCAAATTTTCTAATTAGTTCGGAACTTATATAATACATTATTTCAAAAAAACATCAATGTTCTATATACTCCATGTTGTTGTAATTCGTGTTATTAAAAACATAATACAACATTAATCGACTAGTTTTTGTTTTTAAAAATTCAAAAAGAAAATATTTCTGCCAATGAAAAATATTCAGCCAGAAGCCAGATTTAAATCATATATGACAGCAATGAAGTAGTTATTCAAGTGAAAAAAATAATTTATAATTTATTAGATATTTTTATTTCATTCCCAGTAAATAGAAAATTACATTTATGAAAGATTATTTTAACCTCTCAAAGTACATATTATTTAAAAAAATGACTTCAGATGAAAAAGACTTTCATTTTCATTTAAAAGTAAGCATGTATTTTATTTAAAAAAATGTCATTCAATTTTTTCTTTCAATTTGTAAAACTTGGTTCCTAAATGGCACCTTTCCATTTGGATAACTAACTTTACAGGGGACTACAGGGGAAACGGGTGGCTTCTCTGCATAAGTGTTTTATTGTGCTGAAAAGCTGCCATTAATAGGTTAACTTTAAAAATAATTTAAAAACGAAAACATGATGAAACATAAAAAAAAAATAAATTTATTGACATAAAGACATATGTTAAATGATTACAAGTAATAAGAAGAATGAAAAATAATTATAAAATACAATGTTATACACAGTACATTCATGTTTGATTTTATATGTACTGAATATAGAAAACAATAATAAAATAATATATATTTACTAAAATAATAAAAATTTTAGTATAAAACTTTATTTTATTATGTATTATTTAGATAAATATTATTATTCATATAACACAAACTTGTAACCAGATATCACACACTGCAGTACACTATAAATAGTTACTTGACCATGATAACATCTGCTTCTGGACTTTCCCAGGTTATTCTGAACAATGCCTGAGGGGGAGTAAGTTTTTTTATACACGTCTGAACTAGTTACTGAAAATACTCGAATGTATTTCGTTATTTTCGAAAAATTTTTATCTTAGTTTCACTTATTACTTATATTATATGCTAAGCATAACCTCACATTGTTTTTTTCTGCTTTACAGAAAAACTCCTACAAAAAATTTAAAAAACTTGTAATACACCAATTTATTAATTGCATTTCAAAACATTTTATTATAAAACTTTATTTCCTTTATTACGTCTTATTTAGACACAACAAATCTTTAACTTGAAAAAAAATCGCAACGGACCACGTGACACGCGCCGCATTTCGGTGTACAAAGCTAAATGTCCTTGAGAACAGCTATTTGTCGATGTTGACAAACTATTTTCATACAGATCGCAGGAGAAGAAGACAGGTTTCTAGACAGATGTACATCAGTTATTGTAAATACTCAAATACATTCCGATATTTTCGATCCAATATGCTATTTCTGTACATAGGACCAAGAAAATTGTCAAAAACATAAACTTCTATTAGGTGAAAAATTACGAAATTTGCTGAGGTCATAAACAACATCCAATAGAATGTAAATAAGCTTTGATTAAATTATTTCGAGTAACGAAAAATCCGCACGATTATTTAAATTATCCCGAGTTATCTCGGGTTCGGACAGCTAATAAAACATTGTAGATACTTAAGGAAATTTCTTGTTTACACTTTAAATATTTTTTCCACTTTTCTGAAACCATCTAAAAACCAAACATGTCATTTGTTTAACTTCATTTGCATATATCGTGAAACTGAATTCGTAATGTTTCAAATACGTAATGGTATGTTTCAAAAAAGGTTTTTTTAAACCATTCCCAATCTCTTTGCAGTGAGTCTCGAGCAAAAGGCCCCCATGTGCCAAATATCAAACTGTGGCTTGTACTTTTATATTTTTGAACTAAAAGAACTTACGGTTTGTCAACACATTTCTGAGTTTCACTGATTTTGCATTATGCACGCTTGATTACTGAAAAACTGTACACTTTCATGAATTTGTTACTATAGAAACTTTTGATCAGAACTGCTTCAACTACAAAATATTAATAGTCTGCCAAATCTACCAGAACAATGTGCATTTCCTGTAAAAATTGTGCGTGGTCCATTAATTAATTCCTCTTATATTTTTTTATTTACAGAGGAGTTTTAACATCACTTGAAATTTTCTTAAACGTTTAAATAGAAAACAATGGTTTTTGAAAATTGCGACAAAAAAGTAAGATTCAAAAGATAGCCACTATAGGAAGAATAGAAAGCGTTAAACTGGTTGAATGACGATCAA
Organism: Centruroides vittatus; assembly: GCF_030686945.1. Classification (NCBI taxonomy): domain Eukaryota; kingdom Metazoa; phylum Arthropoda; class Arachnida; order Scorpiones; family Buthidae; genus Centruroides; species Centruroides vittatus. Next base: position 6,723 of record NW_027121436.1, on the reverse strand, counting down.
AACGTGTTAAGTATGATTAATGCCAAAATCATAATTTCTACTATTTCTGTGTCACTGTCTACCAGATTAATTAACCAAAATTTTTTCCTTGGTATTTAAAGGAATGTGTTTCTCACTGAATTTCCTGATAATTATTTTATATTTTTCTACTTTACGAATATCGGCTGGTATATTTTCTCTTCACAAATTATCACATATTTCACACAAAACTTTAATCTGATTTAGAGTAGCTTTTTTCAATATTGCTCTTCGTTTAGAAGTAGTCTTTGCTAAAAGCGCTAGCATATGATAATTTTTCCTTACATTCTTCATTTTATCAGTAAGTATATCCAAAAAATACCTTGTTCCTCAGGAAAACAGAAATTTCTCACACAAAATTTCTTGTCTGTTTTAGGATGAAAATCCAATAACAAATAATCAAATTTCTTTTCTGTTGCTTTTCATATGCATCCACGAGAAAATTAAACTTTTATGCGAAAGCCTGACAACCGAAAGGATTCATCTGACTCTCATCACGATTATTTTTAAATAAAATCAGATAATGAGTATTTAAACTAATATCACTCATAATCTTATTTTTTGGAAACAAATTTTGCATTATTAAAATCATGCTTACTTTACAGTGATGAGATTCTGTCATGAACACAAATGCTGTTTTTGGAGACAGTTCATGCATCAGATTATTGATTATTATCAAATCCCATTCTTTGACAGATTTCTGGTAAGCTATACATAAATGTGATATCCTTTTCTTCTTGAAGAAACGGTAGATATACAGAGTAACACCACAAAATCTTCTTCAGAGGATTTTCATAAATTTTGTTGTGAATAATTTCTCTTACCAATGTGGTTTTTTCTGATTGGGAAGGACTTGCAATTACACAAGTACTAGAATGTTTGAAATACATATTAATCAACCATGTCAACCTTAGAAAATTTAAAAAATTTATAATATTTCATTTCTGGAATTATCTCTTTAAACATTACTACAGTTTTCTTGTTGTTTTTTAAATATATTTTTGTCGTGTCTTCTGCACATCGTTTGAACAAACTGTATAATCCATTACATACTTCGTTAATTACTCCATTCTTGTCAACAATTATAAAACCGTATTTTTCTTCTCCCTTCCAAATGTCTTTGACTTTAAAATAGCAGAGGATAAATAGAAAATTATCAGGAACATCGAATGAGAAATTTCTTCATGGCAAGTCTTTGGATTTTATGCAAGTCTTTGGATGCTTGTGTTTCACAAGCATCCAAAGACTTGCATAAATGATGAGAAGTGGAATAATTTGTATAGTCGCTGTAAGTAACCACAAAACCATACATCCCTATGATTTAAGCATAAATATAAAACTAGTTCTCTCTTTTAAAAAGTATTTTATATAAAAATACTAGCTAATCATATTTTCTTAAATAACTAACAGCCAATTGTTTTTTTCAAAAAATGTAACAGCTGATCGTATATTATCTACAGATAAATATATATATATATATATATATATATATATATTGCGATAACTCACGATATTTCTAACTTTCAAATAAAGTGTGTGTTTATCCTTTATGATGAAACAAAGAACACCACACAGGTCCACACTAGTTAGTTCACAGTAGAAACTGTATGGTAGAGGGTGTGAAGGTGTAATCTATTTTGTATCGGTTTTTATTTCTTGATAATTGAAAATGTATCATTACTTTACATTAAATTCTATACAAATTAAATGTTATACTCCAAAATGCATCAAACCCATACTACTGAAAGACAATGCCACGTTCAATGCTGCCTTCCCATAAGCCTAGAAGTTTTGATAATGGCGTTTGGAACGTCCAGCATGATTTCACTGACGTTCCAAACGCCATTGTCAAGCTTCTAGGCTCACGTGAAGGCAGCAGTGAACGTCCGAAATACACGTTTTCGCGTTGAAAACATCAGCCGCAATCTTGCTATTATTATGTAAAACAAATTCAATTCACTAATTTTTTTGCATTTTATAGTTTTTCAAAGTTTTGCCCGCTTTAAAATTTATTAAAGATACACACTTTAGTATGTAATGAAATTATTTTAATGTTCAATTGATATTAATTATTTTAATCTTTTCTCAATTAAACTAATCTATATTTTGAATAGCCAATAAGGGTAGTTCGAATTAACTTAAATTAAATTCTAAATGATGTAATTGAAATACATCAATTAATGGTTTGTTTGTTCAGTTTTTATTCTTATATTAATTTTCAAAATTGTATAAGATGATCGTATTAATTGTTTTTATCTTAACATTTTTCAGTATTAATTAATTCTCTTTTTGACCTATATACGTACTTACGTGTATATTTTTTATATCATATAGTGTAGCTGACTAGGGTATTTTATGCAAAATGTACTGTACATTTTGGATAAAAAGGAAATATAGAATATCGGATTTCGGTGTGTCAACTTGTCACCTGTGTTTTAATTGTATTATAAATGTAACCAAGTTATTATTGTACATATGAAAAAATTAATACAGTTTTTAACTTTTACTATTAAAAATATAAGATCATAAATTAAGTTATAATTATTGAATAAATTTTTGCATATTTTTTTTCTGTAATTATCAATTATCAGTTATTGAATGCATGATACGTGTGACAGTTATATAAAGTATAATTATTTAAAAAATATCATAAATTTATTAAACAAACTGTGTTTATTCAGTTAGATATCAAGTAGAAATTGATTCTATTTTAGGAATACTTTGGTATTTTAAGTTAAGGTTTATTCATTCTTTAAATGCATTTATAGCCAGATTATACACAAAGAATTTTATGAGACTCACCTAACATACATTTCTACTGCCTCTTCACTTTATAGTCAATGTTTATTGTAGATTATGCCATGTGTATTCTTCTCTGTTCTGTAATCATATTATTTGGTTGGTATTTTTTTATTTGGTATTTGGTTGGTATTTAAAAAAATTTTCTTATTTGGAATATGCTGTTTTAGACTGACATAGTTGTGATTTATTGAACGAAGAAGATTGAATATCTATATATATAACCTATTCAACAGGTGTCCGTCTGTCCCGTAACCGTTTGATAACCGACACTAGAGGCGCCCCTATCGTGTGTCATATTTCAAACATTCAAATTAAATTAACAATTTTAATTATTATTTAAATTAACAATATAAATTATTATTATTCATTTGGCCAATACATTATTATTTGGTCAATATAACAATATAAATAATTCAGTATATTTGTAATAGGAATTTATTACTGTCACGGAATGCCTGTAATGTTCACTAGGGGGCGAATAACGAAAAACCGGATAGATTTGAACCGCTACGATAAAACGATAAGTGAAATAGTTAAGCTAATATTTTAATATCTATATATATAACCCATTGAACGCGTGCCTGTCTGTCCATCTGTCAGCGTAACGGTATGCCAAAAACGGGCACTAGAGGCGCCCCTATCGTGTATCATATTTCAAGCATTTAAATTAACAATATAAATTATTATTTAAATTAACACCCACTAGGGGCGCCCTAGCGAATGTTACCAGCGAAGGTAAACAAACAAATTAAACTATTTTAAAGTATTTATAGAATGTTTAATAACACTAAATAATGATTTTTAATTATCATGAAATTTGTAATGAACGCCCACTAGGGGGTGTCCTGGGCTCCTAGTTTTATTATAATCAAAAATATTAAAATTTTCTTCTTGAATTTATGCATATTGCAAGGACGTTTCGTACAGGTTTAAATTTAATATACCTCAAATGAATGCAATCAAAACATTTTTTTACATTTCAATCAATTAATAAAATATAAAATTTTCACTAGTTTATACCGTAAAACAAATTTAATCGAACAATTCGTTATATATCACATACTAATTGATGAGTTATATAACGGCAAATTATTTCAAACAGATAGTTTTCCAATTATCTGATTTTGTGCAATTTCTTTCTTACTTAAAATCCATTATATGCTAATTAAAATTTAAACTAATATTCAGACAGTATTTTAAATTCTTTTAACTATGAAGCCATAAATCATTATCATTCAAGATGAATCAATAAATGCGTTGCATGACAAAGTATCTTTAATACAAGTGCATAACGTAACCAATCAAGTGTGAGGATTTGCGCCTCTTGGTTAAAGGGGCGAAGTTGACCCCTATACGGATTACGACACTATAAGGATTTTTCTAGTCAGGATGTCTCAAAAGGGCCTTTACCGTATGGGGGTAGTGGTTTGCTGGATGCAAAGACATTCACACGGAGACCATAATTACGAATTTAACACGTTTATTCATACATAGACATGCTTACAACTGAGGTACTGTCGCCGTCTCGTTGGAGGTTGTCCCACCGAAGAAAGGTTCGTCTCCGATGATGCGTTGTCCAGTATCCGGAAAAAGTTCGGCTCCATGATAAGGTGCAGCTGGAGGTTCGCTGATTGGAAATCCTCGCTGGGAAGTTCAGTCCCAAAGCCTGGTTTCCGCACTCGGATGAAATTTGGGGTCCTGCCTCTACGTCCGTACTATACCGGGGAGATGTTCAGGTCTCTGGATCCCAAGCACCGGGTGTTCTATTCCCAACTTCAACCTCGACCTCCCCGTGCCTCGGGAATTTCGGGCTTTTATAACTTTTCTTTCCCGAAATCCCGAGCTTTTGGTTGGTCCGAACGAGGGTCTTCTCTTTCGCTATTGGTTCCTGGTCTGTTGCCAGGAACGCGATTCGGGCCGCGGGGTCGCCGAAGATCCCCGAACTCCCCCCTCCGGTCCGCTCCCTGTCCGAGTCGGGTCAAGCCCTTCCCTGGACGACGGTCTCGTAAATTACGCTTTAAATGTGTTTTTCTGACTCGAAAAGGTGCAGCCGGGACCACTCAGCCCCGACCACCGCCCCCTCCGATGGAGAGTCGGACAGATTCCGCTTTGAACCCGATGCAACCCGATAACTCAAAATTACCCTGGCAGACGACCCCTCAGTCGTCCCCACGATGTACGATCGGGGATCTGTCATTTAGGTCGGGAATGTGACAATTAAATCGTCTAGCGCACCCATTCCTCGACCACCTCGATCTTGTTTACTGGATAAATCACCGATTTAACGTCTTTAGCTCGACAACCACTTTGCCGATGGGGGGAGAACTCCCAACAGATGTCCGTTTAAGTTCGTTGTCCTGTTAAATTATTTACAAAACAAAAAAAAGACGGATTCTAGAAACAGAAATTAAACTTCGAATAGGAAGAAAACAGTAATTATTATTATTTTCATTTATATTCTCAACTCCCGGCCCCACACAGTATACTGTTTCAATTGAACACAATACGTCATTACTTTGCTTTATCAGTTGTATTAAGAATGCCTTACGTATGTGCTACGCATCCATGTAAAGTTCATAAATAACGCACTCTATTATCAATAGTGTGACTGCTGGTTCGCATGAGTAAACACTTTTAGTTCATCCAAAAACATATTCAACTATAGAAAATAATGTCGAACAAAATTTTATGTTTAGGATATATTCTATCACCGATTTTAAATTCTGCGAAAGTGTACGGATTGGATTTTTGTACTCAATGCAGATGCATGTCAAATACCAAGAGATCGGAAAAACAGATTTCTCTCGACAGTGTTCGATATGTATGCCAATATTATCGAGATATTTTTGTGGACAGTAGCATTACTTTTCATTATCAGATTATACGACATGAATTTGTATGCTTTACGGGCCATTCATATCTACAACGATTACGCTTTTCCGGCTGCAGTTGCCAGCGCTTCCGTATCCATTTATTTTGCTGGTCAATTTAGCATTTTGAGAAGAACCAAGGTTTCACTTCATTGTGTAATTAGCAGTTACGAATCAGAATGGAAAATAATTGACCAGATAAAAATCTATTTAATATGCTTTATTTCTCTTTTATTTTTTATATCAATTAATCTCGTTGTAATGACCGGTGTTGTTTTCTTTGCCATGATAAAGAAACAAAATGGTACGGATGCAGAAGCATTAATCTGTGTTTTCATTCACTCTTTATTCTTCTTATATTCTGCAGGACATATTATATCATACTTCGCGATAGGAATAATACCATTATATATTTTGGCAAAAAGACTAATGAATCTGTCTATTGAACTGATTGAAATGATTGTACGAAAGATAAACATTTTTGAATTAAACGTCTCATCGGATAAGATTAATGCATTAATAATTAAACATCAAGAACTTTGAGAATTTGTTGAAATGATTAATGATAATTGGAATATTCTCATACCTTTTATATACACACATTTTTTTTATGCTACGTGTTTCTCTGTGTTCGCGACTTTATTTGTCAAAATGGTGTTCATGCTCAGAATCTGTTTTTCAGTTTTGTCTTGTACACTTATTGTAGGGACGATTTCAATGAGTTGTGCTTTATCACATTTGACGTCATTGGCAGGTGAAGAATTTTTTCTGATATTTATTGTGATATTTACTTAAATAATATATAATTGGAGTCAAGCGAAGTAGTATTATAATATACTGATAGGGAAAAATGGTTTTTTTTAGTGTTTCCACACTGGAAATTAACCTGTTATATGACACTAAATAAATACTAAAGTGCACAATCATCTTAGGACACATTATTTAAAATGCGTGGGTAAATTAAATTAAGATAAAGAACAAATCGTCAAAAAAATTCAAAATACATTAATAATAGCTTTATGCTGAAATGCCT
>NW_027121435.1:0-6555 GCF_030686945.1 Centruroides vittatus | reverse complement strand
GTTCGAAAGACTTCGTATGACTTGTTTAACATAAAAAAATCTTGTAAAACTGAGCATAATTGCTTTTATATTATACTTACGCACGTTATCTCACTTTTATATTATACTTACGCACTGAGAATTATTTATTAACCGTAACGAACGTTTTCAACCTTTAACCAACGTTTTTTATCCATTTTATTATTTTTCTATTTTAAATTGTATATATATTACTGTAATTTCTTCTTTGGATTCGAATAGCTCAATATTCCAAAGAATTTTGTTTTTTGAATGTGTTCTTGACTGTTCTATAGGGGGAAAAAACGCTTTTTAATATTCTAAATTTTATAAACCTGAGGATGGCCTGTATAAAAGGTTGAAAACGTTTGTTACGTTTAATAAATAATTTTCAATGAGATAAAACGTTTTTTGTGTAGGTTAAGAAGCATCTAGCTAGGTATTAATTAAGTATTTTATGTTATAACAAAGTGTTTAGGTTTATGACAGATTGTATAAACTATGTAGGAAGTATGTTCTCGTAAATATCGCGTTTATAAAAAAGTTATTGAGCTGCAATTTGAAAAACTTGTACAGTTATAAATTTTTGGACTGTTGTCAGTCTGTATCACTGTATGTCTGTTATTCCACAATCTCGAAGGAAAAGTTAGAAACATGAAAGTAAGAAAAGATGTAGAAAGATTAGGAGCAGGAGGCCCAGAGTAACTATATAGCAACGTGATATTTGACATGTATGTCACGTTACTTTGATTCAAAATTTTCAACTGAACTAGTTAGATAGATGACCGGCACGATTTTATTGCTAACGGGAAAAGTATGATGTACAGGGAAAGACCACCATTAAAAGAATTGAGAACATTGTGACGTAAAGTTGCTGGCCGGTATTGTGACCATGTGACAATAAATAATTTCTCGTTAGAATTAGTTTACATTATTTGGTTACTGCAACGTGACAGGTGAGCGATCTGCCAAAGGAATACATTCCAGGTAAACTTTTATGGATGGCTGAACCCTATTTAGGTGAAGAAAACCCAGAAAACTTCAGGTGGCTGACCCACGACTAACCAACTACCACAGTTTGATGGTTTTGTGCACTGGGCTACCAGACTGTGCTTATATGAATTAAGAAAGTACTGTTCAGAAATGAAAAAGCCCAAGTCTTTAGATGAGGAAAATTAAATACGTAATAGATTTTTATCTCAGGGTAACATGTTGCAAGCACGCAAGTGCTATATGCTACCCATCTCAGTAATGATATAGTGAGTTTATTTCATGCTACATCAAGTAAATAAAGTGAATATAATATATAAATTCTAAAATTATATATTTTTGATAAGAATTACGGTAAATGTAGTTTATTATTTTGTTAAACTTTTTGGCCGAAATTATCGGGCTGGAAACAGCTATATTAATTATAAATTACAAGATAATTTGCTATTAGAGTGTGGCGTTAGGCGCCATCATTTTTCTCGAAATTTGTAACTTTTGTAGTAAAGATTGTAACAACTACAAGCATGGTTTATATACAGAACTATTAAAAATATATCGAGAGATAAAATTTAAAGTACAGTATTTATAATATTAAACATATTTTAATTTTTTAAATTTTAATATAAATATCAAAAAAGGGAAAAACTATACGTAATAACTAAATTTAAGTTAGTACAATTCATATAATATAATATGTCTCTGTTTCTTCGCCTTTTCCCCTAGTAGTGTTAGCTTTGTTGCAACTGTCATCTCCACTTGGCATGGTCTTTGGCATCTTCCGGGTTGAGGTTGGCAATGTGCATGTCCTCCCTGATGGTATCCATCCATCGTTTCTTGGGCCTTCCGTGTGAGTGGCGCCCTTCTGGATTCAGTTGCAATGGCCGTTTTTTGCAACTGATGTGTCTTTGCCGCGTAGGACATGTCCATATTGTGGGTGCCGGGAGGCGGCCGATTTCTCGTTCCTCCTTTTTGTCGGCTAACAGGTCCGTGAGACCTGCCCACGTCAAGATGGCGGTTCGGATGAGTTACGCGTTACGCGAGTGGATGCGAGTGGAGGAAGTGAATGGGTTCGACGGTAGAGCGGCGGATGATGACATTCGAATAAAGGACATTACAACGGATAAAACAATAACAATGATTTATTAAAGCTAACAGGACAATTACAAAAGCGGCGCGCGACGGTCGCCTGATTTCTGGATTCGCGGAGGGAGAGTTTACATAAATTCGGGTCATACCTCGTGATCCGGGTCGATCTTCGTAGTCGCCAATATTTCGTCGCTATCGGCGGGTCCCCTCGATTTCGTCCGCACGCGCACAGGCCAAACGACAAACGTAACCGACCCCCCTTTTCTCCGTCGTCGCCCTTTTATTCTCTCGGTCACGAGTTCCAGATTCGCCAACCCGCGTTTTTCGACTCTGGTTCCTCCTGATTCATTTTTTCTTTCTTTTGACTCATATCCCTTTTCCTTCTACTCGCGCGGAAAGGGATGTATCATTACCGGCTAAATTCCGGTGGGTCCGAATTCTCACACCACCTTGGGCTTTCTAAAATCGAAGCTGTCCCTGAAGGGCAGGTTCGATTTTTTTTTTTTCTTTCGGGGAGGATGGCTATTTTAAGCGCGCTGTCTCTCCCTGATTGGTGATTTATAGGCGACGTTAATTAGTCGCGACACTGATTTATATGGCGAATTTTTTTTTCACGATTTACCTGGCGACATTAACAATCTATTGATTTCGCGACAATCAAAGATTAATCGGGCGCGCGTTACAATAAGTTGTTATGTTAAACCAACCACGGTGGGTTTGGTAAACAACAACGGTGTTCCCGGAAGTAGGGTTGTTTCCTAGCTGGCACGTGGTGCAGACGTAGTTTCCTTTCGTCACTTGGGCACGAGAGTAAAGTTCAAGGTCTTGAGTGTTCGTTATGTCCTCTTGTTGAATGGGAGTTCGTTGACTTGTGCTACTTGGTTGGCGTGTTCGCTTGTTGTGAAGATCGACTTTAAACAGGACTTGAGGGCTGGAGGATTCCGGTGAGTGGTGTCTTGATGTAGTTTGTTGTAGTGTGGCGGTGTCGTCGTGCGTGGAATTTGGTGCAGTGATTAATTTTGGTGGAGGGTCGTCATAGTCTTAGTCCGTTGCGGCGAGGGTGTCGTCCTATTGGTACTCACAAAAGTTAATTATAAACAGTTATTTGAAATGAAAAGTCTATTTAAGTTCGGATCGAGGTACATATTACAAAAAGTTATAAATGGGGTTACTCTCCCTCAGGTCGCTAGGATGATAAAATCCTAACTTAAATCTAGATAAGGAAGCTAATATGTTCTTATAATTCGAAACGTTAAAATTCGATTAAATTCGTTAAAATGGCTAACTAAAATTCGAATATATGGAATATTTAATATAATAGATGATATATATGGTTATATGATTATATTATAGTCAAAACCTTCGAACGAGAAAAGTTAAACAAAAAGGCCTTAAAATGGTAGCGTTAATACGTTCGAACAACGGCACGTGGAGGTTAGTTGTGTTATATCGCTCCGGGGAGTTTCCTGTAACGGTGTGTTACTTCCCGGAAGCGGGTTAGCTTCGCGTTCTTAGTCTAATTCTCGTCAGGGGATGACGGTCGGCTTGTCGCGGGGGAAACGAACCGCGGGATGCGACTACGATTTTGGTTTGGCCGCGTCATTACCCATGGCTGTTCGGGGACAGGGCCGCGGCTACGTAGCGCGTATGGAGGCGTACTTTCTTGTTCCTCGGTTTCCGATTGTTCGCGTTCTGAGTCCCCGTGCTCGGTGTCCTCCTCACTTTCCCTTTCCACTATTTCTCCCGTAGGGGATTGAGTGGGGATAGAGGTTAAGATACATTCGTCCCACGGGTCGAGATACGCGGCTTGATCAAGCTCGGCGGTTGCGATCAAGGTTGTGAGCTGATCATTATTTTGGGTTTGCCGCAGGTGGACTTCCTCGCGGGCGGTTGTTGGTTCCGTTTCATCGCTGGGATTAAATTGCTCTTCTGTTAGTGAAGGGAGCACGGTCGTTAATGCGTCTTCGACAGGTGATGCCTCCGATTGATCGACGGTCATGTCAGCGTCATTCCGCTGTATTTTCGGTCGCTTAATCTTCCTATGGGCCGTCTTTCTTCGGCGTTTCTTTTTCCGATGTGTCATAGCGTCCCTGGGGAAAGGCGCTCGGAGCGTTCGTATTTGACCTGGTTCGGGAGGACGTCTCTCTTGACTCTTGGATCCTTTTATCTTCCGTTTTACGGGTTTGGAAGGTGAACAAAAGTGAACGACCTTTCCATCCGGTAGAATCACCTGGCTATTATGGAAATCGAGATTCAATCGCAACGTTTCGAGAATGTCTCGCCCTATTATGCCGTCACACGGAGAGGTGATCTCTGCTCGAACGATTCTGCAAAACTGAGGGAACTTGTGTCCCCTTAATTTAAAGATGGGAACCGCCGTGCCTACGGTCGGAACGGAATTTCCCTGTGAACCTGCCATCTTCCCTTTGATACCAAATTTAACGGGCGCTTTACCCTTCAAGTTGTTTGCTAGATTAGTTGATATAAGCGTGCCTTCCGCTTCGAGATCAACGCGCATCTTCACAGGAATATTATTAATGTAAACTAAAATGATAGGTTTAGGTCTGGAAGAGGTTCTCGTTAATCCGATCCTGCCTTTCCACCTCGTCTCAGGGTCATCGGACAAATCTGTTTGGGGTGGAGAAAGGTTCCTACTCGATTCGGTAGAGTGTCGCTGTTGCTTGGGTACAGGATAAGGGGAGTAATTATATCGAGGTCGCTGACCTTGGATGCTTCGAATAATACCTGTCCATCCGTTCCGATTTTCTTCCATAGGTTGCGAGCTATTTTGATCGATTTCGCTTTCGCGCCTCCTGGGAAGTTCATTTCGTGTACGCGTAGGAGAAGCGTTACTATTAGTATCTCTGCGATCGCGGGGGTTCCGGTTCCTATAGTTTTGACTAGTATTAACTGGGTGGTATCCTCCTCGCTGGAAAGGCGGATCATTCTGATTCCCTCGATTAATTCGTTTCCCTGGAGGGGTTCTAGCATTATTTGTCGATGAGGTTCGGGTTAGTCTTTCCACTCTGGCTGTAAGTTCCTGCATAGCCGACATTAGTTGAGCTATCTCGTCCTGTGAGGGGGAGTCTGTCACCCGCTCGCTATCTCTGACTGTTTGCACTATTCCCCGCGGATGAGAGGTGAGCTGTTCGATCGTCTCCTCACTGATCGCTGCGTTGAGCGCCTCATCAAAAGTTTCAGCCTGGCGACTCATTACTCTCTGGCGGATCCTTATATCTATTCCGTTAAGAAATTGCGCCTTTAACCGTTCGTCTAACTCCTTTCTTTGAATGCGCTGAATAATAGCGGCTTCTGCGGCGTCGGCTCCGGGCTCCGGCGTGATCTCGATTTCCATCGCGAGCGCTTGCAGTCGGGCGGCGTACGTTTGTACGTCCTCGTCCCGTTTTTGGACGCAGGTATAAAATTTACTAAGCCTAAACGAATAAGGTTCCCTTTCGAACCGCGCGATCATTAAGCGCTTGAACTCGTCAAATTCGTCGACCTCTTTAATTCTTCTATCCTTCCGTACGAATTCTCGAGCTATCCCGGTGAGTTTGAGCTTGGCTACGGCCAGCATTTGGGCCTTTGACCATGCCGCGACTTTCGTTACGTCCGCTAACGAGTCAAAAAAATCCGTAACTCGGAGACCTCCCGTTTCTCCGGAAAATGCGGGCAGGAGTGGAACGATTCCGCCCAACCCTCCTAGGGTGAGGGGGATTCGGATTCGCTTGAGCTGGTCCTGCCGCGGGTTGCGGATTGCCCTCCATTTTTCGCAATAGGTCTAATTAGTCCTAATTTTTCTTCCTATAATCTAGGTCTCTACCTCGACTGGAATGGTCCCTTTTTATTCGAATATGATCCTTTCCGCTCTATCGATATTTCGAAGGAGTCGAACCCCACTCCTGAAAAACCAATTTGTGGGTGCCGGGAGGCGGCCGATTTCTCGTTCCTCCTTTTTGTCGGCTAACAGGTCCGTGAGGCCTGCCCACGTCAAGATGGCGGTTCGGATGAGTTACGCGTTACGCGTTAAGCGAGTGGAGGAAGTGAATGGGTTCGACGGTAGAGCGGCGGATGACGACATTCGAATAAAGGACATTACAACGGATAATAACAACAACAATGATTTATTTAAGCTAACAGGACACTTACAAAAGGGGCGCGCGACGGTCGCCTCTTTCTGGATTAGCGGAGGGAGAGTTTACATAAATTCGGGTCATACCTCGTGATCCGGGTCGGTCCTCGTAGTCGACACGATTCCGTTGATTTCGGGCGGTTCCCCTCGACTTTGTCCGCACGTGCACAGGCTAAAAGACAAACGTAACCGACCCCCCTTTTCTCCGTCGTCGCCCTTTTATTCTCTTGGTCACGAGTTCCAGGTTCGCCAACCCGCGTTTTTCGACTCTTGTTCCTTCTGATTCATTTTTTCTTTCTTTTGACTCATATTCCTTTTCCTTCTACTCGCGCGGAAAGGGATGTATCATT
>NW_027121434.1:0-8230 GCF_030686945.1 Centruroides vittatus | reverse complement strand
GATATACGTACTTAACACCTTACTCTTGCCGAGAAAAAATATATTTATTTGCAACAAACAAACAAACGTTTTCAGCCTGCTTCACAGGCCATCTTCAGGCTTGGAATACATTTGAAATTAAAATTCCATCCATGGAATACAAAAATTCAAATTCAAAATTAAATAAGGTACAATCAAAATAAAATATTGAATAACTAACATAAAGCAAAAAATAACAAAAAATATATAAAAATGTAACAAATGAATACGTAAGCATTAATAAATGCAAATTTCTAAGACATACAATAAAACCATTATATTGATTGGTTAGAGCCCTTATTAAACTTCTTAACCATAAACTTCCATGCAGAGGGAAGACTTTCTGCGTCCCTCGCATTAAGACAGCCTTCTTGTAATCTACTTCTAAAAATCTGCAACTTTTCCGCTGTCAAGGCTAATGATGGAGACGATAAAGGATTTATGATGGCCGCCTCATTCCATTTGACCGTAGCTCCTGGCGCTTGCGCCATTTGGGACAAAACTGTTGCATTAGACCCCTTTCTGATATTATAACTATGCTCCTTGATTCTAATTCCTAAACTTCTAGTGGTTACTCCGATGTAATCTTTTTTAACGCCCAATTGCATGTTTTCATACGGAATTTTATAAACTCCTGCTTTCTCTTCTGCCTTTATAACATCTTTATCATTCCTGAGGATTTTGTATAAATTAGGGGCCCTTTTTATAAGCATCCTCGAACTTTTTCTGTGTGCTATTTCTTTCATGACTGTATTCATACTTTCATTATATGTAAACTTTACAAACTTATTGGGAGCATTCTTAAAACATCCTTTCTTGATGTTGTGTTCATATTTCTTAATTATTCCTAGAATTGTACTTTTTTGGTAACCTAGGGTCCTGGCTACATTTATTATTCTATTTATTTCTTTCGTCCTGTCTTGTACTCTTTCGCAATACAAAAAGGCTCTTCTTATTAAAGCCCTGAAAGCTGCAATTTTATATTTATACGGATCCTTGGATTGGGAGGGAATATACAATGGGCTGTGGGATGGTTTAATAAAAACACTAGTGGACAAGTGGCCTTTTTTGAATGTGATATCGATGTCGAGAAAATGCAGATTCAAGGAACTTTTCTGCTCCAATCTTAAAGTAAGGCCATCATTGTTATCATTGATCTTATCTAAAAAATCCTTAATTCTGCTGTTACTTCTCCATAATATAAGTAGGTCATCAACGTATCTGCTGAAATACACGATATCATCCTTAAAACCATGAAAAATTCTTCTTTCCAGCCTCCTAACTACCAATTCGCATAGGATCCCTGAGAGTGGACTTCCCATAGGGACCCCTCTTCTCTGTCTGTAGACCTGTCCATTAAACACGAAACAAGACTCCCGGCAGACCAAACTAGTTAAACTCTCTACCTCTTCCGTATAACTAAGCAATTCCGAGTTATTGCTGTATAAGAAATCCAATAGTGCCTCCTCGCATGATTCTATCCTTACTGACGGATACATGCTCTCATAGTCGAAAACCGTTGCAACCTCATCCTCCATTAATGCTATACTTTGCAGATCCTTAACCACCTTCATAGGATCACGGGCAACAAGAGTATCCGTGTCTAGTTGCAAGGATAAGTATTCATGCAATTTCTTTTCTAACACAAATGTGGGACCCCTGCACTTCTCTACAACAGGTCTTATTTCTTTACCGGTTTTATGCACCTTCGCGAAAGCAAATAATCTAGGTGTTCCTGGCCTAGGGTTCCTGCATTTCTTGAGAAAAGGCAAAACTTTGGAAAGCTTAGAGACCTCCAGTTTCCTGACCCTTCTATCCAAGCTTCCAATAAGATTGCTGTTGATCTTTTCACACTCCGTCTTTTCGATGTAATCCATTAGTGCTTCGTTATATGTACGCCTTTTCATGATGACTAGTTGTTTACTTTTGTCAGCCCTAGTCAAGACCAAATCATTATGTTTTAACCAATTCTTCGTGAGCCGGATGTCACTACTCCTAAAATCCTGCTTACGGCCCCTCTGCCTGTTGATGAGGACTGCTTTCCATCTGAAGTACTCTTTTTCTAAATCGTCTAGCCCGACAATGCCTCTTTCAATTTCCTGTACTGAGGTTTCCCAATCCATAGCCTCCACAGGCACAAAATTTGGGCCTTTTATTAGAAGCTTCTTAATTCTTCCTGGTACCTCAATTTGGTCCCACGCGCGGAAAGCAATAAGTGGTATCCAAGATGGCGACGGGGAAATTTTTCTACCCTACAATCTAGACGGCGGCAGGGATTTTTCCCCCGCCCGTATATTGCACGCGGCGACCGCGAAATTTTTTCTTTCTACCGTACATTTAGACGGCCAAGGGAAAATTATTTCTACCCGACGATCTATATTAAGAATACTAAAAAACACGAAAAAAAAAGATCGCTTACTTTGTTACTGAGCTTTTCCTCTTTTTCTTCGTTTCCCGTCGACTGAACTTGATTCTCCGGCATGAGAAGAGGATCTCTTTTGCGCTTTTGTTTTAACAATGTTCTCGTTTTTTCCCACCGTTTTCCTGTTTTTTTCCACCTTTTTCTTCTTGGCAATAGGTGCGGGAGCAGCCGGAATGGTCTCCGGTTCTTTCCAACTAGGTACTTTTCCGCGACCGGGAAATATCATTCTTACGTGTTTAATAAAGGTGTGGAATTTTTTGCCGGGATTTTTTAACGTCCAATTGTGATACTTCTTATACATGAATGCGTACATATACGAATCCGACAAATCTTCTGTGTAATGTTTCGGCAAATTCTTCTTGTTTTTTGAGTGACCCCACAATCTTTCGATATTCTGAGTATGAACGCCTGTAATCGGGTTGACAAAATTTTCGGAGTGGTTTACTGTTTTATGAGAAATTTCTATACCTTCTAAATCGTCGATGTGGTTATATCCCTTCCATTCGTCTGTGAACACTGTGCTGCCGGAGTTAACGTATTTCGATATGATCCAATTCAGAGTTATTTCAGATCTGTCATTAACCTGGCATATAAAACAAGTCTTGTCCTCCCGGCATAAACCTCCGACGACCCATTTAGTGCTTTTCATCTTTCTTCCTTTCTCGTATTTTCGTTTACATATCACTGTTTTGTCTATTTCCACTGTTTTGCCGACACCTCCTATTTTAAACGATGTCAGATTGTGTAAGGACACTAACATAACGAAACGTACGTGGTTAGCCCAGTCTATTCCTGCCTTTTTAGAAACACCCGAGGAAATTGCCGAATTACTCGTCGTGCACTCTAAACCAATATAGTGCCATATGAATGTCAACAGATTGGCCCACGAAATATTGCCACATTTCCCTTTGAACGTCCCATCGAAAGCCGAACTATTCCGCCAGCATTTTCGGCAACGCATCACGCATGATTTCCGGTCGCTGCGATAACTCAATTTGCATGTTTGGTCACATTTCTGGCAAACTTCCTCTGTGTGTCGGAGGCCCAGTTTTACGGCAAATTTCGGTTCGCCATCAATTCTTTCGTCTATTCCTAGTTCAGAAGACTTGGCTTCGATTAACTGATGAAAACGTCGCCCAGTACACTCTTTCCAAAATTCGTCCGATTCTAAATCGCAAATCGACATGACTAACTTGTGAAATATCTATCCAAATTTGCAAAAATCGCTTAGCCAATTTTCCAATAAATAAATTCCAATCACTTAAATTCACAAGGAAAATTATTATTATTATTATTAATTACTTTATAATAGAAAAATTCCAAAAGTAAGAAAAAATCGACGAAATCTCTCGGCACGACAAGGGGTCGCCACTCATACTCGGAGGAAAAATTTGCATAATTCCGATAACACGCAATTCGAATAATCACAGCGCCCTCTACGGATATCTTTAGTTGATGAGGCGAGAATACATGAGCGTTAAATCCCGGTCGCGATCTCGGAACGGAGAGTGAAAAAATTTCCCCACCGCGGTCTAGAATCTTCCCCGACCGTGGGCCTACAATTAGAAGCATCTTAATTGCTTTCCGCGCGTGGGACCACAATTGAGGTCCCACGCGCGGAAAGCAATTAAGAAGCTTCTAATAAAAGGCCCAAATTTTGTGCCTGTGGAGGCTATGGATTGGGAAACCTCAGTACAGGAAATTGAAAGAGGCATTGTTGGGCTAGACGATTTAGAAAAAGAGTACTTCAGATGGAAAGCAGTCCTCAACAACAGGCAGAGGGGCCGTAAGCAGGATTTTAGGAGTAGTGACATCCGGCTCACGAAGAATTGGTTAAAACATAATGATTTGGTCTTGACTAGGGCTGACAAAAGTAAACAACTAGTCATCATGAAAAGGCGTACATATAACGAAGCACTAATGGATTACATCGAAAAGACGGAGTGTGAAAAGATCAACAGCAATCTTATTGGAAGCTTGGATAGAAGGGTCAGGAAACTGGAGGTCTCTAAGCTTTCCAAAGTTTTGCCTTTTCTCAAGAAATGCAGGAACCCTAGGCCAGGAACACCTAGATTATTTGCTTTCGCGAAGGTGCATAAAACCGGTAAAGAAATAAGACCTGTTGTAGAGAAGTGCAGGGGTCCCACGTTTGTGTTAGAAAAGAAATTGCATGAATACTTATCCTTGCAACTAGACACGGATACTCTTGTTGCCCGTGATCCTATGAAGGTGGTTAAGGATCTGCAAAGTATAGCATTAATGGAGGATGAAGTTGCAACGGTTTTCGACTATGAGAGCATGTATCCGTCAGTAAGGATAGAATCGTGCGAGGAGGCACTATTGGATTTCTTATACAGCAATAACTCGGAATTGCTTAGTTATACGGAAGAGGTAGAGAGTTTAACTAGTTTGGTCTGCCGGGAGTCTTGTTTCGTGTTTAATGGACAGGTCTACAGACAGAGAAGAGGGGTCCCTATGGGAAGTCCACTCTCAGGGATCCTATGCGAATTGGTAGTTAGGAGGCTGGAAAGAAGAATTTTTCATGGTTTTAAGGATGATATCGTGTATTTCAGCAGATACGTTGATGACCTACTTATATTATGGAGAAGTAACAGCAGAATTAAGGATTTTTTAGATAAGATCAATGATAACAATGATGGCCTTACTTTAAGATTGGAGCAGAAAAGTTCCTTGAATCTGCATTTTCTCGACATCGATATCACATTCAAAAAAGGCCACTTGTCCACTAGTGTTTTTATTAAACCATCCCACAGCCCATTGTATATTCCCTCCCAATCCAAGGATCCGTATAAATATAAAATTGCAGCTTTCAGGGCTTTAATAAGAAGAGCCTTTTTGTATTGCGAAAGAGTACAAGACAGGACGAAAGAAATAAATAGAATAATAAATGTAGCCAGGACCCTAGGTTACCAAAAAAGTACAATTCTAGGAATAATTAAGAAATATGAACACAACATCAAGAAAGGATGTTTTAAGAATGCTCCCAATAAGTTTGTAAAGTTTACATATAATGAAAGTATGAATACAGTCATGAAAGAAATAGCACACAGAAAAAGTTCGAGGATGCTTATAAAAAGGGCCCCTAATTTATACAAAATCCTCAGGAATGATAAAGATGTTATAAAGGCAGAAGAGAAAGCAGGAGTTTATAAAATTCCGTATGAAAACATGCAATTGGGCGTTAAAAAAGATTACATCGGAGTAACCACTAGAAGTTTAGGAATTAGAATCAAGGAGCATAGTTATAATATCAGAAAGGGGTCTAATGCAACAGTTTTGTCCCAAATGGCGCAAGCGCCAGGAGCTACGGTCAAATGGAATGAGGCGGCCATCATAAATCCTTTATCGTCTCCATCATTAGCCTTGACAGCGGAAAAGTTGCAGATTTTTAGAAGTAGATTACAAGAAGGCTGTCTTAATGCGAGGGACGCAGAAAGTCTTCCCTCTGCATGGAAGTTTATGGTTAAGAAGTTTAATAAGGGCTCTAACCAATCAATATAATGGTTTTATTGTATGTCTTAGAAATTTGCATTTATTAATGCTTACGTATTCATTTGTTACATTTTTATATATTTTTTGTTATTTTTTGCTTTATGTTAGTTATTCAATATTTTATTTTGATTGTACCTTATTTAATTTTGAATTTGAATTTTTGTATTCCATGGATGGAATTTTAATTTCAAATGTATTCCAAGCCTGAAGATGGCCTGTGAATCAGGCTGAAAACGTTTGTTTGTTTGTTGCAAATAAATATATTTTTTCTCGGCAAGAGTAAGGTGTTAAGTACGTATATCTATAATGATTTGCTGAGTGCTTTATAATATTACTAATTAGTTTCTAACCTTAACGTTCGAAGACTTCGTATGACTTGTTTAAATAAAAAAATCTTGTAAAACTGAGCATAATTGCTTTTATGTTATACTTACGCACGTTATCTCACTGTTTATATGTAACTTCACTGTTTATTTATTAACCGTAACGAACGTTTTCAACCTTTAACCAACGTTTTTTATCCATTTTATTATTTTTCTATTTTAAATTGTATATATATTACTGTAATTTCTTCTTTGGATTCGAATAGCTAATATTCAAAGAATTTTGTTTTTTGAATGTGTTCTTGACTGTTCTATAGGGGGAAAAAACGCTTTTTAATATTCTAAATTTTATACTGAGGATGGCGTGTATAAAGGTTGAAAACGTTGGTTACGTAAATAAATAATTTTCAATGAGATAAAATGTTTTTTGTGTAGGTTAAGAAGCATCTAGCTAGGTATTAATTAAGTATTTTATGTTATAACAAAGTGTTTAGGTTTATGACAGATTGTATAAACTATGTAGGAAGTATGTTCTCGTAAATATCGCGTTTATAAAAAAGTTATTGAGCTGCAATTTGAAAAACTTGTACAGTTATAAATTTTTGGACTGTTGTCAGTCTGTATCACTGTATGTCTGTTATTCCACAATCTCGAAGGAAAAGTTAGAAACATGAAAGTAAGAAAAGATGTAGAAAGATTAGGAGCAGGAGGCCCAGAGTAACTATATAGCAACGTGATATTTGACATGTATGTCACGTTACTTTGATTCAAAATTTTCAACTGAACTAGTTAGATAGATGACCGGCACGATTTTATTGCTAACGGGAAAAGTATGATGTTACAGGGAAAGACCACCATTAAAAGAATTGAGAACATTGTGACGTAAAGTTGCTGGCCGGTATTGTGACCATGTGACAATAAATAATTTCTCGTTAGAATTAGTTTACATTATTTGGTTACTGCAACGTGACAGGTGAGCGATCTGCCAAAGGAATACATTCCAGGTAAACTTTTATGGATGGCTGAACCCTATTTAGGTGAAGAAAACCCAGAAAACTTCAGGTGGCTGACCCACGACTAACCAACTACCACAGTTTGATGGTTTTGTGCACTGGGCTACCAGACTGTGCTTATATGAATTAAGAAAGTACTGTTCAGAAATGAAAAAGCCCAAGTCTTTAGATGAGGAAAATTAAATACGTAATAGATTTTTATCTCAGGGTAACATGTTGCAAGCACGCAAGTGCTATATGCTACCCATCTCAGTAATGATATAGTGAGTTTATTTCATGCTACATCAAGTAAATAAAGTGAATATAATATATAAATTCTAAAATTATATATTTTTGATAAGAATTACGGTAAATGTAGTTTATTATTTTGTTAAACTTTTTGGCCGAAATTATCGGGCTGGAAACAGCTATATTAATTATAAATTACAAGATAATTTGCTATTAGAGTGTGGCGTTAGGCTGACACATTTTTCTCGAAATTTGTAACTTTTGTAGTAAAGATTGTAACAACTACAAGCATGGTTTATATACAGAACTATTAAAAATATATCGAGAGATAAAATTTAAAGTACAGTATTTATAATATTAAACATATTTTAATTTTTTAAATTTTAATATAAATATCAAAAAAGGGAAAAACTATACGTAATAACTAAATTTAAGTTAGTACAATTCATATAATATAATATGTCTCTGTTTCTTCGCCTTTTCCCCTAGTAGTGTTAGCTTTGTTGCAACTGTTCATTCATCCACTTGGCATGGTCTTTGGCATCTTCCGGGTTTGAGGTTTGGCAATGTGCATGTTTCCTCCCTTGATGGGTATCCATCCCAGTCGTTTCTTGGGCCTTCCGTTGTGAGTTGGCGCCCTTCTGGATGCAGTTGCATGGCCGATTTTTTGCCACTTGATGGCGTCTATTGCCGCGATTAGGACATGTCCATAT
>NW_027121433.1:0-14031 GCF_030686945.1 Centruroides vittatus | reverse complement strand
CTATTTTGTACCCTAAGAAGCACATTCTAGAATATACTGGATGGACGACGGTGCACCAGACAAAATTTAAATTGGGGGCCCCATTTAAAATCAAGTTGCTTCTAAACAAAATCTTAATATAATGTGATATTAGCATGGGTCACACCCGGTGCGGTATGATCGTGGTGTCACCCAGCGAATATTTCTAGATGGTGCGAGAGATCTCGTGGCGGAGATTACTTCTGACACACGGGTGGCTGTTGACCTTATTCTTTGTTTTTTTTTTTTTTTAGGTAATGGCGAGTCGAGCGGTGAAATTTCTATGGGGTCACTCCCAGTTAACGCGGCCCTATCACGTTTCCCTACTTTGAATTTTTTATGGTATTCAGAACGGACCGATTTACTTCATTTCAGGTATGGGAAATTGAATTGGTGCAGATTTGGCGGAGGGGAAAAAGAGATCGGTCGCATTTCGCTTTGTGCTTTCATCTGTGTTGGACGCTATTTTTACTTTTGAATGGTTATCATTCAAAGTGAAAAAACTTTTACATAGCAATTTTTATCGAAAAACCGAAATATTTTTATTTTTATCGTGGGTCGCGACCAGTTGGCGGGCACGCGTAAAACGATTGACGGGCGCCATGGTGCCCGCGGGCAAAGGGTTGGGGACCACTGGCATACAGGGTCTAGGTCTTTACGATAACTAGCTGTAGAAAACTAATGCATGGATTTAAAGATCATACATTGCAAACATATACTATACTGACAAATGAGATTCATGCAGCTTAGGCCTGCTAATGGGATATACGACAGTAGTATGCCTAGATCAGTAAAACTCCGTATAGCGCCGATCATAATAAATTAGGCTCTACTGCAGATCTAGGTTCTAGTATTATCCATGCCATCACAAAATGGAACCGTGCACCGTTTTCGAATATTTTACATATTTAAAATTCAAAAAATAATTTAACTTTAAAATAAATTGAAAGAAGTGTGTCCAAATTAAATAAATAAATAAGCAAATAAAAATATAGAATAACAAAGCTAAGTAGAAAGAAATGATTTAAGGGTTTTTAAGAATGCCATTTTTTTTTTCTATTATATATTTCCACGCTGTTGGAAGCGCATTAAGCATCCATAGCATTTAGGCAACGGTTTTTCATTTTACTTTTATAAATTTCCACCTTTTCCATCTCCAACGCAATGGATGGAGAGAGCACCGTTTAAATGACTTTAGTCTCTTCCCATTTTACAATCGTTCCTTCAGTCTGTGCTATAATTGATAATATTGTGTTGTTGTGTCGTTTGTCAACGTTGTATCAAATGCTCTTTTTCTTATAAAAATTGAGAATGATCTATAAAAGAGCACATAATATCTGTAGCTTGCTACGGAACAATAAAGACAGCGTAAAAAAGGAAGGTAAAGCTGGGGTATATAAAATTCCATTTGAAAATCAACAGTTAGGAATCGAAAAAGATTATGTGGGTGTGACTAGAAGAAACCTGGCGGTACGTCTGCGAGAACACACATACAATTTTGACAAAGGACACAACACTATTAGCAATTATGGCACAGACTGAAGGAGCGATTGTAAAATGGGAAGAGGCTAAAATCATTTAAACAGTGCACTCTCCATCCATTGTGTTGGAGATGGAAAAGGTGAAAATTTATAAAAGTAAAATGTAAAACCGTTACCTAAATGCTATGGATGCTAATGCGCTTCCAACAGCGTGGGAAATATATAATAGAAAAAAGAATGGCATTTAAAAACCCTTAAATCATTTTCTTTCAACTTAGCTTTGTTTTCTGTGTTTTATTTGTTTATTTATTTATTTAATATACACACTTCTTTCAATTTATTTTAAAGGTTAAATTATTTTTTGAATTTTAAATATGTAAAATATTCGAAAAACGGTACGTTTTCCATTTTGGAACATTTTATAATATTAAACCTGACGATGGCCTATATTAGATAGAGTGAAAAACATTTGTATAAAAGAATTTTTAAGGTCAAGCAAAATTAGCTATGGTGAAAACTGAAGTGGAATTGTTTTGCTGAGAAAGAGCTGGATAGATGTGAAGTTATCAAGTTTTAGTATCTTCCTTCCTTCCTGTAAGACATCTTTTTTCGATCAGCCACATATTCTAAAATGTCACAAAGTGTAATCATCGTGACTATATAACAACTACGAAACTCAACTAGGGCATTAATGTCGGATACAAATGCGAATAAAACGTTTTGACTACAGAGAGAAAAGTTATTAAAAAGAGGAAATACACAAAGTAATTCTCGTACGAGTTGTCAAGCACGTTATTACCCTTTGTGGGCAGCCATTTTGGGATCGACTCATTTACGCCACCTATATGTTGACTGTGCACATAGCGAATACTGTATATTAAAGGCATCGATCTTTTCTGTAAGTAGTTCTATCTTTCAGACGTATAGAAATTGCTAAATAATTTTTTTTCTGGAATGTTTTTACAAAATATTAGAGATAAATTTCAGAAGTTTTATTAAATGACAATATATAAAGAACAATTTGTAATTCAAAATAAATGACAAGATTGTTTTATTCGTAAAAATACTTACTCAAAAATTGCATTAAATCTTGTAAAATATTTAATATAAAATTCTGGAATACACTTCTTAAAACCATCTTTATAATTTTCTTTTTTTAAAAATTTAAAGATTTAAAATCTGGTAAAAAATATACGAATAAAAAATTGTGCGTAAATATAGTAAGTTTTATGCTATTCTTCTGTAAAATTTATGTCCAAAAGTTAGCATAAACATCTTGCAATTCATACATATTTTTCATTCATTACGATTATCCACTTGGTACTAGTGGCAGAGTGGATAAAACTACTGAATACTATAGTAGTTTGTCGAGGGTTCTTGCTTTATCAACAGACTAGCCACGTGGAATTTTTCGGAGTTTTCTTCTCACCTAATAGGGGCCAGTATCCCATTAGAAAGTCCTCTTCGGGAGGCATCTCCCCTTACGTGTCGCGTTGCCATATACAAACAATAACAGCTCTTTACCAATGGGCTGCCACGAGGATTCTTCTGGTTTTGTAGCACATACTACGGTTAATCATCCGCTTAAAGTAGCGGTTAGTCTATCCCTGAGGCACCGCTTAGCAGCTCCACTCATGTGACTTCGGTTGGCCGCTTGATCCCAATCCTCTCAAATGGAAGTTTTCGTATCATGTGAAATTGGCATTGTACTACTTCTCAGTAAAATTCGTTGAATGTAACAAACTCATACAATAAAACTACAGTAGAGTCCGCATTAAGTCGACAGCCTTCCAAGGGGAAGTGGAAAATGTGTCGAGTTATCCGATGTGACGACTAAAGCGAAGTTGGAAAAAAACCCACAAAACTACAATTAGGAAAATACAGTAGTGCGTTATACAGTAGTATAGGCTTACAATACATTGTGTCCTCCATTTACAATTACTCTGTAGATGAAAAACTGAAAAATTCGTTTAGTGTTGTTTGTTTTGAGCACTTAACCGTCTCGACTTTCTTTTTCAACGATCACGAACGCCTTGAAAACATCATCTTCGCAATTGTCAATTGTTGGCAAGTAACGTCTAAGGATTCTTAATGCCTCTAGCGTGAGAAAATGCAAAATTGGATTCTGGTGTGACGTTGATGTAGATTGTATATTTTCTTTTTGTTTATCTGTTATTATTTTATACATAAAAATACATAAAATGTTAAGGCATTTTTATTAATATGTATATATATAGATATTATTAAATATATTAATTATATATTAATAAATAAATCGACTCCCCCTCTTGAAAAAAAATGAGTTCGCACCACACGTGCGGAGTGAATTCATTTTTTCAGGAGGGGGTGACGACTTATCGGAGTGTGGGACAGCAAAAGTATGTCGACTTATCCAGTAGTGACGAGTTAAACGGTGTCGAGTAAACCGGAGTTTTTTTTAACATTAATGCCTATGTAAGTCGGCCGGGACCACAGAAAGCTGACTACTTAACCGATGGTGTCGAGTTATCCGGGTGTCGACTTATGCGGACTCGACTGTATTTTTAAAATCCCCAAACATTACAAAATATGTAAATATTTCTACTGTACGTATTTACACACTTCCAAATGATGAAGTTCGTAATATATTTTTATTTTAGTATATTTAAAATTAAATTATTTATTTAATAAATCATTATAATTACAGTACAGTAGAGAGTCGTTAATCGGAACACTTGTAATCGGAATCGCCGGTAATCGGCACGATTTTCAGTCGGACTGTGTCGTGCTGAATCGAACGTTTTTGATACTAAATTTACTTCTAAAGTATAATTTTTTTGTTTTTATATTCTTCAATTACTGATGGATCTAAGTCAGAAGCATTGGTAGGATGCAGCTTCGTGGCTTTCCGTGAAGGCACGGAAATTGAACATCAACAATTCAGACTAGGTGAGAGTTGCTCAAGCTTTCAGGCTGAGCTATATGCAATACGCATGGCTGCATCCTGGTGTAGAGATCATTTTTCGCAGCAAAAAATTAACATTATAACTGACTGTGCCTCTGCTATAGCTTCTCTTAAGACAAGAAGCTTTCATCCACTTGTAAATGAAATCCAAAATATCATGAATTCTTCGACCTGCCAATACTTCATAAATTGGATTAGAAGCCATCAGGGTCATTTTGGTAATGAGCGGGCTGATAATCTTGCACGTCTGGCTTCGACTAACACTGATCTTCCAATTGCGTACAAAAACATTAGCATACAAACAATCAAATCTAGATTATGGATGGAAGTGATCGACAAGTGGCAATTAAAATGGGAGGATAATAATTCAATTACCAATCACTTTATTCCTGATATTCCAAAATTTCTCGCTATTAAATGGTATTACCCAAATCACAATCTGACACAAATGTTAACTAACCATGGTAGATTTTTTACATACCAATCTCGATTTATGGGCACCACCACTACCATGTGCACTATTTGCGAGTGCCTGGATGGAAGCAAACACTACATTCTACAATGCCCCATGCTTGAGCCTGAGAGATTTGTGCTTAAAACTCTTGCTGCAGCGCATAACCTTGTTTGGCCACCCCCTAACTTGGAAAGTTTATTTATCTTTAAAGACACATACGACGCATTTATCCGGCTTGTCAACATGTACTTCAAAAGAACTACTGTCCCAGCCTACATCAGCAGATAACTCAGGAATACACAATTGGATCGTTTTACGATGATTCTTCAATTATTGTTCGATGTATATTCTCAACGATGACCACCTAATTCAGAATACAAGCAAGAAGAAGAAGAAATTTTGGCTTCGCACCTCGTCTGTACCGATCATCTTTGCAAACTCTGCAAGGCAACATCAAGGGACCGAGCTGGCTTGTCTGCACATTAGTGCTGATTCCAACTTCAATACCGCCTCATTGACAGCACTGCAGATTGGTTTGAGTGAACAAGATACACGCTTTACTTTGTTCACGGACTGTACAGATTTCTTGTACAAAGATATTTTTTTTTTTTTTTTTTTTAACTACTTGGACTGCACAGATTGACATGTGCTGACTCACTCATACAGGAACTCTTCAGACTCCGACAGATGATGATCCATCATTATGCAACTTTAGAACTGTTCAGATCTACGTGAACACAGAACCTACTACTCAATTTGGACGGCGCAGTTGCACACTGGCTGTTCTTTTCTGCTTTACAACCTTCCACAGAATTCTACCTGTGCCGACCCATCTTTACAGAAGAGTGATGGACTGTACAGCTTAACTTGTACAAAAAGTTGTTCACTTGTTACATTTAGGTGTTATTTTAAGTTTTGTTATTTAAATTCAGGTTACTATATTATATATATATGTGTTATTATTTGCTGTTAATATTTTATTTGATGATAGTTAATATGTTTGTTGTTACTTATACATGATATTTATTTTCTCATGCTATATATATTTATAATACTTTATATGGTTCATAAATTATTCTATGTGATATATTCACATAGATGACGCTTGCACAAAGATATTACCATATTTGTTAACTTCAATTAATATTTTATTTCTTTATGTTATGATGTTCGATGTCATGAATGTGCTGTTGCTCTAAATGTCTATATAATGCCGAATTGTTAATTTTAAATTGAATAATAAGATATGTGCTGACGATATGCTTCGATATACTGGCACTGGTTGGTATTTTATATTGGCTCATAAGATGTAAATCAATTGCTATATATGTAATAACTCAAATGTACACTACGTGTAATTATGTCGCATACGCGTGTGTTAATGACATCTATGTATGACATTCTACAAGGCATTAATCCTTTGTTACCATCTTCTGCAATGCATTATCGAAATATGTTAAACGCGAGCCTTTATTGTCTCGTCCTCAATCTGTGCACCATGTCTTGTGATACTGCTTCATCTTCTTGATGAAGCGTTTTACAATTGTCTTTATTCTTGATGTATTTTATGTATTTTATGTATTCTTGTGATACTGCTTCATCTTCTTGATGAAGCGTTTTACAATTGTCTTTATTCTTGATGTATTTTATGTATTTTATAATATTTAAACCTATTAATACCACTATAGATAATTCTTGTTCTTCAGAAAACTGCTTAATGTATCTCATGTTCTCACCCGGTTTTGTACTTAATGGCACCGGGCATGTACTGTACCTTATGTATATTCATCAACAAATAAATAATAATAATAATAAATTCTTCAATATATTTATTTTTGTTTGTACAAAATGCAGAAATAATTTTTAACGATACGATAGCCTCGATTATTATTATAAAAATTTTCGTTAGGCTTAAAATCGACGAAAATTCAACACGAAGCGACACGCAACGGAGAAAAAATTGAACATCGGACAGGTTAATGTATTTTTTCGTACATAATCCGTAATCGGAACAACCCCAGTCCCCAATTGATTCCGATTTTCGACTCTCTACTGTATATAAATTTCTCAAAGTAATTTTAAAACATCAATTCTCGATTATTTAATGTTACATAACATTGTAAAATTTTGTGTTTATGTAATAAAAAATATATTAAAAAGAGAGAAGAAGAAAAAGGAATTGTTTCAGAGTGAAGCTCCTAATTGCTCTCAGATAAATATCTCTCTAGTATTAGTCTGGAAAAAGTAAGTCTAAAACTTGTAATTTACCGGTATATAATTTTTTTCCTCCCAAAAAGAATATGATAGATTCGGCGCAGATAATTATGCTTTGAAATTTAATTGTTGATAATTTTTAAAAGTATATGAACGATTAATTTTTATGCAATTTGTTATAACTGACCAGAAAAGAGAAGCTGAATCGGTAAAGCAGAATCCGGAAAATTATAAAAGTTAACTAGATTTTGAAGTTGATAAAATTAATAGGATTGATGAAATAAGTCAATGGAAGGTAATCTGCCAAGGAGGAATGCCTCCCGGGAAACTTTCGATGGAGAATTTGTCCTTATTTAGTTGTTAGACATGAGAAAAACAGAAAACTCCATGCAACCAGCCAGTTAATCAGGAACGAACCTGCGACCAACTAACAGTGTTCAGTGGTTTTATCCATTCGGTTACTGCTGAGCGCGATGAAATTAATAATTACTAATTATCAAGAAATGTAACTTTTGTAAATTTTCCGTTCGAAACTTAGAACATTAGTTCTTACTTGAGAATTATTGATTCATCTTGATTCTCTAAGGGGAATTAAATTGCTATCTAGTAGAAATAAAAAGTATAATTAATTTGAAACCGACTTCTAAAGCGATCGGGAATATGATTTTAAAAATTCTTTGAAATAGTTCTTTTGAGCGATAAATATTCTGTTAATAGAATCGCAGATTTAGGTTACCGCTTTAGAATCAGACAAAATAGATCCAGAATTGAATTTATATAGTTCTCAGATATTAATAGTAATGCTAAGAAGGGTTTCTACTTACATATGTAGTAGAAGGTAAATTAGAGGAGATTCTGTGTAGAAAAAAAAACATAATATTTAACAATAACGTTATTGATTTAGTTGCTACATGGAGAACGAGCTCGAGTGATTTAAATTTATAAGAAAGATTACCGGGCCTTTATAACCCCAGAGAGATATTATCTAAATTTGATGGTCTAAGCGGTAATTTAATCTTGTCGATTAATAATTCGTTAGAATAATCGGACCATTTTTACTTGTATTGTTAGGTATTAAATTAGCCTATAGTTCTAATAGGGGAGCAATTAGGCTCTCTGTTACCCAAGACAAACTAAAATCTCCGTGTCCTTTCTCTTGTTCCGGAGGTATGAGACATTGACAACATGTGATGAGTCAGTCCTGCCCCCTTTCCCTCTTACACACCCTTTCTTGTAGACACCGTCTTACTTACACTTGGGACACACGCCTGTCCCCTAATTGCGCTTCTGGTTCTGATATCCAGTAAGACATATTCTGTTTTTTCCACGAGCTTGTACTGGTCTTATCATATTTTCCACTTTCTTCGTCACTAGATGCTCAATTATTTTCAGTTTATAAATAAACTGGAATCATTAAATAAAACTTTTAACAATATACCTTAATTGGATAGATCAGTAACTTACTATATAAAGAATATCACGACAGGAATTATAAAGTTATTAACGAGAGAACTTCTCAGAACATCAGGATGATTATCAGAAGTATAAAGTTAATGTCTTTCACTAATGATAATGATTTTCATGTTTTGAACGGAAGCCTTAATACTGATCATCCGGAAAAGTTTACTTATAAGTTTCAAATCAAGGAAACTTATAGATCTGGTGTTCTCAAGCCTTCCAAATTGGATTTCTGTGCTTAATTTCACATTTAATTTAGACATATTTTCGGATCATTTTCCAATTACCATATCTTTATTTTACAATTTGGTATATTAAAACACCGTTAAACAGGTTACCAAAAAATCGTTTCTTCGCTTATATTGAGGATAGTAAGGTAGTGTACGTGTACAGTACATCATAAAAATATCTTAGTAATCAAATAAACGGATCGATCCTTTCGTTAACTTTTCTTCCTTATTTTTTCACGGATAAGTAACAATTTTTGCATTTATAAATGATTTGAATAAAATTATTCGTCTCGTTGTAAGATGAAGACATTTCTGAAAATGAAATAAATCAGAGTTAGCTCTATTTTGGCTCAGATTGTCGTAAACAATCTTTCTAGCTCTAGATAAGTGAACGTGTACAGTGTATCTCATAAATAGTTGAATTGTTTTAAATAGCCAACAGGCTTTCCTCTACGAATAAACATGTTAATATATAATATGTATTCTGTGCTAGAGATGAGTTGGATGCTGTAGATGAATTAAAACTAGCACTATCTAAATTGAAATTTGCTCCGGTTTAGACGAGATGCCTCTCAGGATTTTTAAAATGTACATCAGCCCTTTAAACTTACATTTTTTAAATTAGTTTAATGCAATATTTTTTAACCGAGATAACTTTCCGAATCTCGTAACACAATAATTTACAATATGATTTATAAAAAGTAAAGACAAATAAGTTCTCTTATAAGTAATAATTCTTCTAATTAACGTCCAATTAACTTTGCTGCCTACTTCTCAGAAAGTGTTAAAAAAGATATGTTATTGTGTTAGTTAGATAACAAAAATCTTATTGTTTTCAACAGTTTGCTTTTACAGTATTGTCTAGCAGAGGAAGAGGAACAATGGATACAATACATCTAATTCAATTAATGTTTTAGAAAAAGAATCAAGCATTTATTGATTTTTTTTTCTGATTAAAGATTTTGATTCAGTCCCAGTTAGTGGATTAATTCTTATGTTGATAAAAATTATACTGCAAATTAGGACATTTATTATAGTTATTTTAATTTAAAATAGCTATTCGTCAAGATGTAAACCTTTACTGGGCTGTTGCCACACGGGTAGAGCAGTCATTTAAGTCCACACTTTTTTTATTTTTTACATTTCTAATTTAAAACATATTTATCAATGATAACATTCAAATAGATCATTATAATAGAAGCCATTCGGCTTATGCAGATGATATAGTTAATCTATCAACAAATAAAATCTGTTTACAACGAAAAATCAATTTGTTCCACAAATATTGTTTGAAAAGGAGATTGATATTGATAAATCTAAAATTGTTATGTTTAGGAAAGGTTTTCTGTTACGTAAGAAATTATAAATGGTTTTTAGTTAATCAAAAAGTTGAAGTCGTAAATAAATATAAGAACCTCATTATTCTTATTTTGAGTCGATCATTAGAAAATCTATCTAGTTAATAGTTAACTAATTATTTTTCTGGACTAAAGTTAATTAGGCGTAATTTATTATTAACGCTATTTAAAAGTTTACATTTAAATTTAATTTTATACGCCTTTCCAATAAGGAGATTAAATTTTCTATAAGTAACCGAGAGGATTCATTTAATCTTTATTTCTTATTTATTTAAATTAGATCATTCCGTTCCGGGTTATTTTATTAGACTGGAGTTAGCTAATTTTCTTCTTTCTCTCTCTCATAATTATAAATTGTCTATTTAAATTTGTCATAAAGTTGATTAAAAAATAGCTGATATCCAGGAATTTGTTTGTTTTAATTACTTATCTGAAAAAGGCCCTGTAGGATCTATGTCCTGATCGAACTATTTAAAACATGTTTAATACGTTAGTTCTACGGGTCTTGGTCCTTTTTTTAGTGCTAGAATATTATTATTTTATTATCTTTTAAATACTGGAGGGAAATTACTCCCGGGATAAAAAGCTATAGTATGGAGCTCTCAAAATTTCATCTCCGAGACCAGCTTGTTACACGGTGATTTTTTCTATCATTACAATATTTAAATAAAATTTACTGGATATAACCATCACATTATAATTTCAACAGAAGTAAGTGTGTATTTTGTAACCAAAATAATATTTCCATAGAACTGTGTATCTGATCTTACGATATTCATTTTTTAATGTAGCCAAAATTAATTTGGGATCAGATAGGGGTAATCTATTCAAGATATATTAACAAAATAATAATTATTTAAAAAAATTTAACCTAGAAAACTTAATACGAAATGGAATTAGTCAAGCCTGTAAATAAGGTTCAATGACGAGAAAATAAAAATGGTCGTTGTTCGGAGGTTATTTTGTATACATTTTTGTTAAAAACACTTCCTAAAAAATGGCCACTGTTCAGAGGTGGTCGTTATTAGATGTTCGACTATATTATATTATTCTAAAAACAATAAACGATCATCAAAACAATTATTATACTCAAGATAATTATATTTTTGTCAAAAATGATTAGTCATCAAACAAATTTGAAATAAAAATGTTGTAAAATTTATATAATTTTATTAAAATATTTATTCAAAAATGCTTAGAAATATCTTACTATTTTTAACAGAATGGATCAATTTACTGCCTTCAAAATGAACTATAAAAGAATGCTGACTTCTGTTTTCTCTATCACTCGAAGACATACAGTATTTATTTTTGTTTGTCTTTCTTCTTATTCTCAGTTGCACAGTGCTGATTCAACAAATTAAAAACTTAGATGATAAACAATTGGCAGTTCCTTAAAGATACAACTAATTTAGCAATTGTAACAATTAAATTATTTTCCATTAAATCTGCATAACTTGAATTTTAAACGAATTTTTGTTGTCATATATTACACTCGAAAATGTGTAATGCGTAAATAAATAGTAATACAGGTAATTGCTATTTCCAATTGTCGGATTGCTTCTTGTCCTGTCAGGAATTTTTCCCTTCCCTTGCATGGGAATTGCGTTGTTTCCCCCTGCCTCATTGTAAGTCGTTGGTTGCTGATGCACGCTCTATTTCTATCCCCTCCCTTTATCTAACCAGATCACCCTGGTGCTTCCTTCTTGCTTTAATATATTTTCCCTTTCTACCCTGAACTTTTGAGTAAACTTTTGTCTTTATTCAATATAATAAAGAAACAATATCAATATCAAACTGTGCTTGCTGTAAGAAGTCTCTATCGTTGTTACTTTCTGTTAACTTTCTGTGCATTTATTACATTAAAAATAAGTTAATATTTAACATTATAATTGAAGTTAATAATCATTATTTTAAAGTTTTATTCCCATTTTAAAAATATTGCTAATATAATAATTTTGATGGGGGTTGGAAGAAAGCGAAAACATTCTCAAGAATGTGAGTAATCATCTACTAAATATGGAAGATAAACAGTTTAAAAATTTAAAGGAAATTAGTTAGAGATACATTTATCTATTGGAAATTAGATTTTTAAAAATAAAATATAGACATACTGTCAGTTAGTATCACTTTTTAAATATGTTTGCTTGTATTAAATGTCGACTTTTTAAAGTTTCTCAAAGTCATTTATAAAATAAATTGTTAATTGACACAAAATAAATTTTCAATTAAGTAAAATCTTAAGAAAATAATTCTTTTAAAGTTTATCTATCGTTAAGGGTAAATGATGTATGGAAAAAGAATTTTAATATTTTATATTTTAAAATTATCATCAAATAGTATAAAAAAATCCATTAGCTTTTGTTTATAATGAATTTTTTGTAAGATTAGGATTCATACATCAAAATTATCGAAAGAAAAATTATATCTAAAAGTAAATAAAGTATAATGTTCTTGTGTGTTTATTTTGTAGAAAAAATGAAATAATTACTTTTATTTTGTTATAATATTACCAAATATTTTTAAATTTCAAATTAATACGAGAAAATAAATATAACGGGTAATCGTAATGAAACTACCTCTATTCAACGCTATCTACAGACATTTAGCAGTCCAAATACAACAAGATTTGATATGATGGATGATGACATTTTAAGACATGCTGAACACATTTCCTAAACAAAATTGGTATCAAAATTCGCCACATTTATCTCAGCAACAAGCATTTTATTTGTACAAGACAATCGTGCCATACGGAGACCGTAGCGTTGCAGGGGATACCGCTCAATTTGGTTCCCATTCTGAAGGCGTAAAGATCGAAGCTGACGAACAAGTATGTTCAATGGCCAACTGTAATTGATCTTCTATGATGGTTTTCACAGTGTGATAATGTCTTTCAAGACTGCCAAATTCGTAACGTGTCCTCGATAAATCACATTTTATAAGTATTTCCACAAATGAAACTACTTTTTTCGTTGCATGCAATGTCAAAAGTGACATAGTAGCGAGTTTTGGTACTATTTTTTTCCGGGAATGTCTTCTATATATCCTGAAATGTCACGATCTCAAATTTGACATCATTTGGATTGCTAAATACCTTTCTAGACAGCTTAGAACAGGGATTAATTAAATTACGATCATTCGATGTATGAAATTGGATATATTCAAAAATGTCCTCATTGAACCATTTCCGATAAAACATTTAATAATCATAAATTTAATTTTATGCTGTGATTTTTAATCATTTTGTGTTTATGGTAACAATGCATATATTATTTTGAATAAATCGATATTAATACTTTAATTAATAAAATAAATTTATTTATATTATCATCAAAGTTAATAAAATAGGTAAAATTCTGTTTTCTTATAATGTACGATAAAGAATAATTGTAAAATTAATTCATTTACTCTAATGCATTTTCATACATCAAACAATTATTAATTTTTCTCTTATTGTCATAAATTAACTATTATTTTGTCTACTTGCTGATTTTAATTCAAAATATTATGTTAAAAAATCTTACATTATTTAATTTATACAGTACATTTATGTAAAATTTAATTAAAATATAATAAATAATACATATACATATATATTAATATTAAAAATATATATTAAAAAAGAAAGCTTAAATATTAAGAACTATATGTAATGTCTCGAAACTTGTGAGGGACCCACCAGTCGCAGAGTGAATAAAACCATGGCCACTCTTCTCTTCTCTCCATAATAGTAATTGGTCACGGGTTTAGAGTCGGGCAAGTAGCGTTTTCCGACATTTCTTCAGTGTCTAACGCCTAAATGGGGATAGTTTCTCATAGAAAGTCCATCCGGGAGACACCTCCCTTGCAGACCGCCCATTTGTTCTATGGC